>NC_048903.1:2118927-2199683 GCF_011077185.1 Oxyura jamaicensis | reverse complement strand
AGGGGAGGGGGGAGGAAGGGAGGAGGAGGGAGAGGACGCGGGTTCGAGACCCGCCTCGGCACGGCCTGGTGGGGAGGGGACACAGGGGTAGGGGGCGTGGGGGGTAGAGGACATGGAGGGGAGGGGACAGGGCGGGAGGGGACACGGAGAGCAGGGGACAAGGAGAGCAGGGGACATGGAGAGTAGGGGGACATGGAGGGTAGGGGGACATGGAGGACCAAGAACATGGAGGACCAAGAACATGGAGGATAGGGGACGTGGGGTAGGGGACATGGAGGGCAAGAGATGTGGAGGGCAGGAAACATTAAGGGGAGGGGGTGTGGAGGGCAAGGGACATGGAGGACAGGGGACACGGGGTAGAGGGACACAGAGGGCAAGGGATACTGAGGGTAGGGGACACAGAGGGCAGGGGACATGGATGGTAGAGGACATGGAGGGCAGGGGACATGAAGGGCAGTGGACATGGTGGACAGGGGACATGGATGGAGGGGGCATGGAGCGTATGGGACAGCACGGCCCCAGAGGGCACTGCGGACCATGGACGCCGTGTTTCTGGAGCAGGCCAGGCTGCGTGGCCCAGCACCGATCCACCTTCCCCTTCTGCGCAGAGGCCGCCACAGCATGCACGGAGCTCCTCAAAGCAAGGGCACATCTTTAAATAAATAAATAATAAAAAAAAAGAACTTACTTGAAAAACATACCTGTGATCCCACGTGTCCACCGACCTCACGCCGGCCGGGACCGCCAGGGCCTGAGGCTGCCCTTAATCCCGGAGTTTTCCACCGGGGAAGAAAAGATGCTTTCATGCAGCGGGGAAGCAAGTGGCGGCAAGACCTCCGCCCTGGAAAAAAACATCCACCCGAGTGCCAGGAGGGCCTGCACCCATCAGGAAAACCTTGTTCATGTTCCACAACGGGCAGGAATTAAAAAGGATGAGCGTTTTCTGTGGATTTTTCAAGATAGGTGTAAGCGGAGCTTCTTACTTGCTGTTTGGGCCAAAGGAGTGGTTTTCCATCCGAAATAATGTTTCATGTAATTGAATGGGACTGTGCTGATCAATACTGGGGTGGGGATTTACTGAAGAATTTATTTTGGTATGGCCAAAAATTTATTGTTTCTCATATAGCACAAACCCCCACTGATTTTTTGTTGTCCACGCAGCCAATACAAT
Source organism: Oxyura jamaicensis (assembly GCF_011077185.1). NCBI lineage: Eukaryota > Metazoa > Chordata > Aves > Anseriformes > Anatidae > Oxyura > Oxyura jamaicensis. The sequence goes on along the minus strand of NC_048903.1, from coordinate 2,198,512 downwards.
AACCTCCAAGGGAAATATGTCAGAAATTTGTAACGAGGGTCCACTTTTATTTGCCAATTTCTCACTTTTTCCCAAATTAATGCTCCAACCCCAGAGCTGGGGCTGGTGCTGGGCACTGCTGAGCTCTCCCCAGACAGCTCCAGGCCCAAAACACGAGCCCTGAATGACACCGTGCTGGTAAACCCAGGGAAAAACAAGAACAAACAAAAAATAAAAACCACCAACCCCAAATCTCGTTTTTCCGGTTGAAACACAAAAGGGTGGGGAACAAAGGCTTAGGTAGAAATTAGTAAGTAGCACAAAGCAGGTTAGCAAGACGAGCTCATGCGTGACTCATTCAGGAAGAAAGGAGCAACGAGGCCACCGGCACGGCGATGCTGCGAGATGTGGGCACCTGCCCCGAGCCACAGCTGGATCCAATAAAATAAAAATAAAAGTAAAAATAAAAATAAAAATGGGCGCCAACAACAGAACCCACAGCCAGACCAAAAACCCAGGGCCACTTCGCCCTCACCACCACCTTTCCCAGCATCAGGCTGCCTGATGCCACACTGGGTTTGCAAGCCCAAGGAAGAGGAAAACACCAAGGGCAGCAGGAGGGACCAAAAGCTCACCAGGGATCGTTCGCTTCATGCGAGGGATGTTGATGGTGAAGGCGAGCTGCCCTCTCCTGATGAGATGTGATAACACAAATCACTTCTGCAAGGAGAGCTTCTCTGCAGCTGCCCAGCAAAACGCTTTGGAAACCAGCCCCCAAAGGTGGCAGTGGTATTTGGGCTGAGAGAAAGATTTCTGCTATAGAGCTCTGTATTTTCTTTATTATTATTGTTGTTGTTGTTTTAAGGTGCATTTCCTGCTGAAAAACTTTGCTTTTACAGCTCAAAATGTTTCAAAACAGCGTCTGCTGACCCTCCCTGGGACCCCTGGCTGTGGTTTTCCCATCCTGGCACTGAGCACAGGAGGTTTTCTATCACCCAGGAACCCTCCTAAGGTGGGCAGGGGCCGACAAGCTTGGCTGCATCAGGGACCTTGGTGGCCCCCAGCATCCTTTGGGTGGCCACCCAAACCTGGGCTGTCCCCATCCTTGCCCACATGACTCCGTGCATTTCACAGCCCTCAGCCCTTCCAGATGTATTTGAATCCGTGATTCACACAGGGTGGGATCTGAATTGGTTCTGGCTTCATTAGGACCAGATGTGCCCCACTTCTCTTTTATCCCAGAGGCAGCTCAGCCTCAGGGGCAATGCAAGGCACAGCACATTGAGATGCTGCTGGGGGTTCTGATGTTTTGAGGTGATAATTTGGTTCTTCCTGCATTATTCAGCATGATACTGTGGCTGGTGGGACAGTTCAAGGAAGGCAATGCTCCATTATTCCTTTTTGGGCAAGGTAATGGTTTTGAATGTGGGTCCATGCCCACCCCAGAAGAACCTTCCAGCCCAGGATGGGCCCATCCAACACTGTTATCATCAGCTTTTCCAAGCTAACCCTAAAAGTGGGGGTTTCTTCAGCACTCAGTTGTGCTGCAGGCCAAGTCCGGAGATGCTCACCCCCAGCCAGGGCAGGAGCACAACAGGACCATGCAGCCTCGTCCTGCCTGGACAGACACAGATGGCAAAATGCCACAAAGGTTTGAAGAAGTGGGTGACGGATGCACCTTCATGGGGATGGGTGGTTTGAGGGAGTCACGCGCCCCATGGGCCCACTGAGACCGCATCCCGGTGGCCACGAGCTAGCTGCACTGTGCAGAGCAGAACTGAAAGCAGAACCAAAAAGAGGATCTGTCCTTAGTGTGGGAGCACCCACCCCCGGCAAGAAGGGGACAAGGGGTCCCGAGAGCTCCTCAGCAGCAGCAGTGGCTCTGTACCAAGCAGCTGGCCAAGAGGGACAAAGGATGCTCAGAAAGGTGGTGAGGAGCAAGCAACCTGGAACTGCAGTTCGTGGCTGGCCCCTGTGCAGGGCTGAGCCTCCCCAGACATCCTCCCCTTCTTGTGGGGTGAAGCAGCACAGGCTCCCCAGCAGCTCTGTGGCAGCTGTGCCCCATTGCAATGGCCACCAGAGCGGTGCAGGGTGCTGCAGAGCAGGCGATGGAGTGGGAGGGGACCTCTGGGCCCTTTCTGGGTAAGCGACACCTCATTCTGGGAACCGAGATGCTCGGCAGCCGTCCCGCCACAGAGGTGATGGTTAGTCTGGTGCTTCTGGATGGACCCGCTTGTTTCTGTAGAACCATCTTCTGATGAGACAGAAGTTAGTCACCCCTGTGGCTTTGCTTGCAACCTGACAGCAATTCAGCGCTCCCCCTGCCAACTGCCCCGCTACTCCCCGAGCTTACAGCCATCAGGGCATCACCAGGTCACCCCCACCCAGGCAACTCCATGCAGACACAAGTGAGAGACCCCTGATCCTAAAACCAAAACCCCAACCTGCCCGAGCCAGGGCAGGTGGAGAGCAGCAACACCTCCTTACTGCTGTCCCCTCATCCCTGTGAAGGTCTTTACCAAACCAATTTCCCCAGCTGAAAAAGACTAAGGCCCTTGTTTGGGGACAGTTTCAACATCAGCATGGGCAGGATTTTAGAAGAGGCATCTACAAATACTGTGGAAGAAAGCACAATGAATAAATAGAGTAGTTCAGTTGGAAGGGAGCTACAAAGTCCAGCTGCCAAGTCCAAATGATGAGGAAGGAAACCTGCAGACCTCCATCAAGCTGAGGATGACCTTTCCTGCTCAACTGCCAAGAAACCGTAGCCTGTAGTGCCAAAACCGTGTGAAATACTAACTGGGTGTTGCACATTTGAGTTAAAATGATAGTCAAGTGAGGAAACCCAGCAGTAAGTCTTGACAACACGTTCATAAATGAGCAAAGCTGAATTACGTGAGCTTCGGGCACATTTTACACGTGAAACAGGAGGAGCTCAATGACAGGCCCATGGGTGTCCATGGGATGGCAGAGATCATGCTCCCCAAGTATGGATGGGAGCATGGACTTACTGCAGGTTGAAAGCCCTCTATGGCAGAACACACTCAAGAATTACGACCATAAACCTAAAAGCAAACAAAAAGATTCACTGTGAGAACCAGGGAGGCTTTGCTGCCTGCTCCCTCTGCCCCATGACCCCCACCACATGCTACAACCCTCCAAACAAGCAGAGCTTTGTCAACCCAATGCACCTCCATGAGGAGAAGGCCATATATATTTCCCTTTGCGGAAAGATCCTGGGAGCATTTATCCATGATTATAAAAAAAGATCTCCACATAGCTCTGCAAAGAGACAGAGAGCCGTGCTGAAAAGGGCTCAACTCTGCAGCAGCAAGAAGACGAGGACAGGAGCTCGAAATCACAATCTGCAGCCAAAGACAGAGGAAGCAGGCAGGTCCCAGAGAGGGCTCAGGCAGGACATGGGTTGGTTTGGCACCAAAATCCGTGCTACAGGAGGGATATCCCTCCTGCTTCCAAAATCTGTAGGCTAGAACAAATTCACTGCTGTGCACCCAGACCTGTTGCTGGCCTGGTGTAACTGTTCCTCTGCCTGCTCTCCTTTTTGCCACGGCTGGTCGCAGGTGTCCACCCAACAGTCCTCTGCCTGTTAATTTCCTTCACTTGCTAAATGGAGGCTTGGTGATGTCTGTGACAGAAAAGCAGGCACAGCAAAGGCATCCACAAACAGTGTGTGTTAAACTGCGCTAATTATGAGCCCTCAGAGCCATGTACCCCCTTCTTTTCCTCAAGCCAAGGCCACAACCATTCTGGCCAACCCAAAACGAAGGGAAACAGCACTGCCTGCTGGGCCGGGCCCGTGAAAGGCGCAGAGCTAGACAGCATTGGGAAGGAGCGGCTGTGGGCCCGCCTGCCATTGTCTCTTCTCACCTGAGGCGCTTGGCCACCATCTCACTTCCCTTCCTGGAGAGGCCGGAGGGCAGCCAGCCGCCAGCCTCTGTACTTCAATCCACCCTCACAAGGCCTCTGCCCTGAGCCGCCTTGCTTCCTCCCACATTAACCTCAGCTCCTCAAGGCTGAGACCTCCCCGAGGAGCACAGTGTGAGGAGCCATCATCTGTGGCACTGCCACCAAGGACCAAAGCCCCGAAACACCCCAGCAGTCACTGGAGCATCACCCGAGCTACGTGCTGCAGCAATATTTGCACATCAGTAGCTACGAAGGCCATGAGCGGTCCAACTTGCAGCCTGGAAGTTATTCTTTGCCTCTTGCTTCTCCAGGCCTACACTTTGCTGGAGTTTTGCACATTGTGAACAGCAAAAGCAGCGGAGTTGTAGCTGGAACAGTCCGAGGAGGCAAGGCCCACAGGGACGGCCTCTCTCAGCAGACGAGCCCCTGACAGCTGGAAAAGAGAGAAGAGCTTCTAGGAAAAGCCTTTCTCCAGCTCTGCAACATTTTTCATTTCTCAAGCTAACTCAGTGGAACAGTAGCAGAGAAAAAGCTAAGAAATGCGGTCGGAACCCAGAAGAGAGGGAGAAAAGTCATCACCTGTTCCGCAAGAGCAAGGGGAAAAAGGGGGAAAGCGGCTTAAGTGTCCAGTTCCTGTGAAAAATGGGAAAACGGTGCCTATGAAGCATCAGAAACCCACTTTCCCCCAAGACAGCACCATCAAGTCTAACAGACTGGAAAGCACAGCCACTAACCAGGAGAGTTAAGGGCACCAGCAATGACTTGGCAGTAGTCTGTCTCACCAGCTTTGACAAGCTGTGGACCAGACTGAGCAAGAAACATTCCCATTTTCAGCTTCTTCCCTTTTTGCAGATGTCTGGGTTTTCCACGGCCACCTACTGGGGGATCACAGCAGTGACCGAGTTAGCAAACGGCTTCTTTACGGTATTATTATTTATTTTTTCCACTCGTGAGCTTTAAGAAATGAGCCTGAGGCAATTCTGGAAACTCACTTATCTCAATCTGTAACTAAGATGTTTAATAAAGTTACTTAAACCGTGAGCCTAAGCAGCTGTGAGCTGTGCAGCAGCTGATGAATATGCATGCACTGGGATTTACATGTTGTTGCAGCGTGCAGACAGGATGCAAGGCAAATGAGTTATGAGAAATGTTGTCTATGCAAATGTACAACTCTGCTGTAACTTCTCGCTGTAATTCTCATCCTCGAAGCCACTCTTGTAATTCGCTCATTTGCATTGGAAATGCGCTAGCAAACTAACGTACTTTAAATAAATCAGTCCTATTTTGGTGCAGACAGGACGGATTCCTAAATGCATCTGTAATAAAGTGGTGGCCTGAACTAATGGTGGGCTAAGATATCAGTCCTGTCAAGCCATGACATTTTGGACTTCTCTGAAACCACGTCTCCTTCACTTAACTTCCCAGCCCTTACCTAACCAAGGCTTCTCATTAGACAAACCACCGCAAAACAGAAAAGCTGCTGTTTTCACCAGCCATCTCATTTTCATCATTGCTTGCTAGAAAATGGGGAGCCAAGAACCCAGGCCAGGACAGCTGATAGTTGTCATGTCATTAAAGAGACCAGGAAACCCATTCATTCAGGTTTTGAAAACCTAAAGTAAAATGGTCTAAACTTAACATTCTGGATTCTCTTATGTGAGGAGGGAGCCATGTAACTGCAAGAGGTTAAAAAGAAAGTCAAAATTTACCAGGCTTCACTTGCTCCGGTTGCCTTGCAGGTCACGGGCATCTTTCTCCATTCCAAAAAGCTCCAGTGTTTCCAGGGACTTCACTCCCAAACTGAGCACAGACATCCCCAGGGAAAAGATGTCAATGACTTAAAAAAAAAAAAAAAAAAAGAAAAAAAAAAAAAAAGAGCACCTTTGGCTGTAGGTGCCTCATGCTGGAGGCCATTCAGATTCCCTCTGCTACTCATGCCATTTGCAAAGCAAGCTCACTGTGACAGGAACAAGGGGACAAACCACCTCTACCCTTCATGTGCCTCCACACAAGTAAAGGCTTTAAGAATAAAGTAGCCATCCCCTCATGATGTACCTTGGGCAGAAAAGTGGATCATTTCATGAACTTGCAGGTAAACTGTCAGGTTATCCAAAGGCTTTATAAATGGCTCTTTAAAGATGCGTTGTTAGTAAGCTACTGCATGCCCTTCCTGTCAGAGCAGCTATTGGAAGCTTCAGCAAGACAAAGTAATGCTGCCTAGCATCTGTTTTTGTTTTCAGAGCTGCCACCCTTCCAAACTACAGGATATCTTCTGAAGAACCACAGACAACAGACAGTTTTTGTTAGGCACTACTCAGATCCACTTAAAATCAGCTTTTAAAAGCATGAAGATCATACTTCGCCCTTCTGCATGGAAACACTTCTAAAGCAGTCTTCAGGCCTGGTTACTAAAAAAAACAAAACAACAACAAAAAACCTGTACAAACCCCTGCACATGACTTCAGTACATTAGCAGCGTTGTCAGTCAGCACTAGCTGCTTGAAGTTACACCATCTAAAATTTCAGCAGCCTCAGAAGAGGCTTTCAGGTGTAGCACGTAACATCCGTATCTTACCCACAGCGCCTCACCACATTTCCTCATTTTCTCAATTTCAACATGCAAACTACCTTTTGTAGTTGTGCTCTTTGGACGTGGAGACAAACCAAAGGTTTAATGGCTGTTATGAAAATGTGAAGGTGAACAATGCTTTGTGCGCGCACAACCCTGTGGGTTGAATCAACACTGGACAACGTGTGTTGGGGTTGGTTCAGGTGACCACTGGATGTCACTATTGCCTCAAGCATGGCCATCAAGGCCTGGTCAGGGGTGGGATGGAAGCATCAGCATCCTGCTCCTCTCCCACCAACATGTAATGGGTCAGCTTGAACTACCAGGATGTCAGAAATGACTTTACAGCAACTTGTTTTCACTACACAGAAGTTTATTATGAAAGTTAAACATACAACACAAAAAGTAGCAAAAGCAATCCTGTAGCTTAAGGCAACTCTTACAGGAGATGAATTCGAGAAAGATGATGCAACTTCAGTTTAAATAGAAATTATGAAAAATATCAAATTGCATCAATAACTTAAAATGCACTTTAAAAAGTCTGCACTAACCAGCAGAGGGTAAAGGCTTGTGATCTTAATGCCAGCATTAAGATATCGTAAGCAGCAGAATGCTAAATGATGATAGGGAAAGTTCAGTATTTACACAAAGATAGCGACGTTAATATCTGATAGCATAATTTCCTGTGTATTTATGGTTTAGAACCACTGAACCGTTAGGAAAACCTTTTAAAATAAATCTTCAGACTATTCCATCAAAAATACACAGATGGCAGAGAAGATCCAAGGCTAGGGATGCGTGCAGATGCGTGCGTGTGTCCCTTAAAATAACTCATTGCAGAAACTTTAGAAAAATTTCTTTGGGGGTAGGAAAGCAAGAAGAATACGTGGCCACGGAGTGAAAAAGGTTATCTTTTAGGTGAATCACATTTAAATTGAAGTATCAAAATATTTCTATTTGATGACATTCTCACAATTTACAGTTACTGACGTGATTAAGTGAATGTTAAATACTCATATCATTAGCATAGAAAGATTCTCCTTCACAAGGACATCTGCTTACATTTTTGCAAGACCTCTTTTACATCATTTTGCCATTACCGAGGAATGTAGTTATTTTCATTACAGAATTTCATAAAGATTTAAGTATTTTTATCATACAGTTTTGACCTTCAAAATCATTTTTAAAACACTGAGATTAAATCACTTATTTTAAAAAGGTATCCACATGACATTTTAATTAATCAGGCTGTACAGGAAGCACCACATTTTGACAATGCCAGATGACACCACATTTCCGATCAGTTTTCCTCAAATATCAGATGCAATGAAAAATTTGGAACAAATCCATTTGCCACCACCCCAAACAAAACAGGAATAATTCACACAAATCAACTCACCCCAAATTTTACCCTGTTAGAAAATGCAATATTTACTGCAATGTAGTCTTAATTTGCATAAGATTTGACAGAAGCGTCCTTTGCACAGCATGAGATTTTCTGCGCACCACCTCATCTCAACTTTTCACCATTCAGCACAACTTTACAAAAAGCGTAAGATATAAAATATACTTAAAGCAGCTATCTTAAACATGATTTAATACATATCACCTTGGCAGCTGATCACTTTTATTCCCAGTTTAACATGCTGTTGAATCTGATCGTAGAGTTGCAGTATCCCTTTTTTAAGAACTATTTAAAAAAATCCCTGAATAAAACAGAAGCCAGCCTGCGACTTCCTATGAGTTTCAGTAAGGTACTATATACAGGGGTATAACAACCGCCCAAACTCACTTAATACAGAATAAAATCTAAGACAGATATCGGGTCAGAATGCATTAATGCATGAAAATATACATTTTACGATTTTATCATTTAAAAAGTGGAACCAATGGATTGTTAGCAGTTAAAAGAATACTGCAACTGTAACATTTACAAACCCGGAGTTTGAAACACGATTCCAACAGCACTGATCCACTGGGTTTAAGCTTGGAAATAATGCAAAAATAATGTCAGCAGTTTTTAGGTGGTCTTACAAATTTAGAAAAAAAGAAAACTGAAAGAAAGATAAGAATGCATATCTAAAATAAAGCAGGAGCACAATAAAGACAATCAAAACTCCAAAAGCCCATATTAAAAAATTAAGCTTGGAATGCATTGGCTTCCAGCAGTTTACAAAAAAAAAAAAAAGTTTTTAATCTGTAATATCTTGACCTATTTTTAAGTGACAATTTTTATTACATTGAGAAAAAATGTTTTTATAGCTGCATAAGTTTCCATTTCACTAAAATAGTGCCAACAAAAATAAGTTTGCATAGAAAAACAAAATTTCAAATTGCCACTGGCTACATGCTTAAAATGGGAAATGCAGGTATCGTAACATAAACATAGTGCAAACCATGGCAGTTCATGGTGATTTTGACTGCCGCAGGTCAGGAAACAGACCATAGTATACCCAGTTATCACAGTTTCTGGTCTTTTATTAAATCCTTTGCCAAGTAGAAGCAATGCGTGCAGACCCATGGCACGCCTGCTGCTGTTGATTAACGTAGTTTGAGATCATCACCACTTCCTAGGTTTGATCCAGGACTAGGGTCTTGTTGTCTTCTTGCCTGTATTAAAAAACACACCTTTTAGCACCAAGAAGTGATTTCAAAGTTATCAGTTTAGTTCATTTCTTAATTATCAAGCACATGACAATAAACAATTTTAAATCAGAAACCCCAAATTTGAAGTGGTATCCAATTCATCCATTGTTAACAATAGAATCATTCTTTCCCCCCTCAATTTAACAGTCCCCCAAAGGGCAGAGCTCCCTGAGGAGCAGACCCACACCATCCCCCCTCTGCAAAGGGGCTCAGAGCTTCAGCTCTGCCCTGCTCCCAACCTCAGAAACCCTCCCGCAGCCAGGCTGAGGCTTATCTCAGCACAGTAAGGCAATGGGGTTTTGTGTCTCTTCATCTGAAACACATGTTCTTTGGTGTGAAATTCCCTTCTGTTAACCTTTCCTGTGAGCATTCTCAGTATTGAGACTTTTTGGGGAAAAGCTACAATGCCAAGATGGCAGAGAACGTTACATCATTCCCAAATAAACCTCCCCTCTCGATATTCATGCAGTCAATATTTACTTTAGCTTTTCCTGGAACAAAGAGGCTTATAACAACACAACAGTACCATTTAATTTATAGATAAACATTTTAACAGTTCTTAAGAGTCTGAGTTTTACTGCAGCATTTCTTCCCTTAGTACACCTGTGAAGTTAGCAGTAACACAAAACTTGAGAAATCTTTGGTACTTATTACTGAGCCCATGTATAAAAAAAAGCGATAAAAGTTCTCCTTTAAGTAAATGATTCTATTAAGCAGCTTGAATTTATGGCAATTTAAAGAGGAAATCAAGGATGGTCAGTATTAACATCAGTCCTTGTAAAAGACACATACTTTACCTGAAAAACAGATGTGTGTACCTAGTATGCCTGCTTCTTCCAGCACTAACAAGCCCCAGACACACACTTCTCATCCCAAGTGTGCTGCATTTCCTCTAAAGCAGCGGGCATTTAACTGTCAGCCACTAAGGTCTGCAGCAGAACACAAAAAAGAGGGGCCAAGCTGCCCCCAGCCACAGAGACCTTGCGCGTCATCTCTTCTGCAACTGAACAGTACCTTCCTCCTCTGGTTCGGGTTCATCACCCGAGCATTTTGATTTTTCTCCCCTGTACACATGCAGGCTGCTTTCAAGTCGCGCACACAAACGCAGGTAAATATTTAAAACCCATTCATATACTTCAATTTTAAAGCAGTACGTCTATTCTGGGAACGTTCAATATACGCGAGCTGTACTTTTAAGACATGTTATCGCGGACACCTTGGTTTAATTTACAGGGTGCACAGCTGCCACCTCGGCCTCTAAGTACCACTGCAGCCCCACCAGTCCCAGGCTTTCAGCCGGGGGAGTCATGCTGCAGAAGCATTATTTGGCATAGCTCTGAGTTTCAACAGCTGCAGCGACCTGCCGCATTCAGGGCTTCAAAATAGCACTCTTAAAAAAAAAAAAAAAAAGCTGAAAAAACAACCACCAAGAACAACAAAAAAGAAACAACCCAAAACAAACAAAAAAGATGACCCTTCCCTCCTTCAGAAAGCTCTTTGTGCTTTGGTGGAAGAGGCAGGACAGACTCAGTGCGGGCAGCTGTACCGGGATATGCACGGCTTAGGCAATTATCAGGTTCACACGATGCCACCAAACAATACGGGCGTTTCAGCTAAGCAGTGACTAACAGTGACACGCCGGCTGCTCCGAGATGCTCCCTGGGCTCTTCTGAGTCACATTTACTGACACAGAGGAAGCCCTCCCGCCGCAGCGGCGGTTAGCCCAGTTCACAGCACGCTGCTGCTTCCCTCCCATGCTCAACTGCAAGCGAGCCACGTCTGCCAGCTCCCAAACCCTCTGGCCTGACCTGCCAGCACCATTTTCTGCTGCTTTCCCTGCCCGTTTCTTCCTCCCTTACCTACCGTTCCTCTCATCTGGCTAATTTTACACTGCCAGCACAGTTGGCTAGCTTCACCCACAAGGAGTCTTGCTTCCTTCTGCTATTTAAATACCGATTTCAAGTTACGTTTGCCTTTCCCGTGCAATGATCTCATTCTGATGGGCACCAAGTCCATTCAATGAATCCCTCTACTTGTCAGCATGCTTCCAGAGAGGATGCTCCCTCCTGCACCCTCTTGGTTGCCATTGCTGATTTGGAAACACAGTCACTATTTTCAATATCACAACCAGTACCTGGTATGTTTACGTATCCAGTACATAAATAGGACTGCTGTTGGATTTTAGATGTCCAGGGGTTAGATCTTCTCACCCTGTTCCACTGATGCAGGCTATACCCTGACTGAAGGAAGCAACCTTTTGTCTACACGCAGAAGAACACCAAAAACAACCACTGCCATCCCTGTTGGTGCACAAACCCACAGACTTCTCAGTAATCGGAGGGATCACTGTAGCACAAGCAGGTGCAATCACGTACAGCGCTCGAGATTTTAAATGCTAATGAGCACACTCCTTCCAGCCACTCAAGCAACTTTTGAAAACTGCCTTCTTAGCAGAAACGCAGAATTGTAGGAAACCGCATTGAATTGTGATTTTCGTGTTATTTTCAAAACCCAAATCATCCAGCTTTTTCAGTGATATGGACAGGCAAAGTTAACGATGAACACCATGCTTCGGTTTTACTGTCTTCGACAGAAAACTAAAACTGGGATGTAATGATTTTTCTGAACACAAAGTGGTTGTTCTGCAAGTCCAAACAGATGCTTCCGCACTAACTTAAGAGCTGTACTAAAATTAACAAAAGAATAACAGTTCCACTTTGCATACATTTCTCCCACTGACCAGATCGTGCCAAGATTTCTTCTTGTTTTAACTGCCTCCCGTTTCTTCTAAGAAATAAAGGCATGCAGTCTTTACGTTACCACTATCTTAGTTATATTCATCTATTTAGTTATCAATTTTATATTTAAGCATATTTTACACTTACTAGAAAAAGATCGCAAGTTAATTGCTGCTGTATCTCTGCCTTAAAAGCAACAGAGCTCCTCCTTCAGCAAAGTAATCATAAACACGGCAATTTTATTGTCAAAATTCAGCGAAGACTCCAAGGTAAGGGCATATGGTTGCATTTATGCTTTGCCTAAAGGGGTCTTTCCTTCCAAACCATATGAAAGAATCCACATGATTCATGTGATCGCTGCTACTTGAAGGGTTCAGTAGTGGCTTCTGCAAACAACTACCAGATTTGCCCTTTCATGTGATATGCAAAAGGCATGACAAATTACCCTCAAATGTACTGAAAGCAGTCATTACAATGTCTTAGAGTAGCACATGTGGATAAAGGTGTAATTTTGCATTTCAGTAAGTGGCGATTTACATGTGCAACTCCTGTGTGTTGGAATGACAGCTCTGTCTCAGAAGCCCTCATCTACTTGTGCTATACCACTGTACAGGAATGCACGTGGAACATGCTTGTTCTGCCAGACACCGTCCCATCAAGGCACGTGGGCACAGTAGGAATGACTACAAGAGTGCTTTACGTGCTAAAAGCACCACCTATGTAAAAATGAGAAATACTCATGAAGATGAAGAGGAATCACCACGTACACAGCAAGCACGCTGTAGAGCATCAGGAATTAGGTGATGTTTCTGGCCACGGACTAAGGGCAAAATACAGCTTTCATACCAAATGCCCCCAGATTCTTAACACCCACCTGCATCAGGAACACAACCACCAGCATGGCAGTATCTGGTAGGTCACTTCAGTCTGTCAAAGACGCTGACGGTTCTTTTTACGGACATAAAAATGGCAATCTGCAGTAGTCTCTCATTTTGGGTCTAATCAATCCTCTGAATTGCAGCATTCGCTGTAATTTTTGAAATGCATAACTTATGAAGCCCTGCAGAAGCAGGAGAATTGCTCTCTATGAATAATGAGCTCAGCTCCTCAAAGACTGAGACTTGTTTCAATTAAAAAAAGATGCATCTATCTTTGCCACGAGGAAATGGAGTACGCTGCCATGAGTCATGCACAATGAGTCATGAGAAAACAGTAGTTATTCATCTTATCTCAGCTTATTTCAATTTTCAGTCAAATACTGATTTTAAGTTTGAAGGAAGACTACTCTGAACGTTACTCAGCTGAAAGGGTCACAACTATTTGCAGGATAAACTTGTAAATACTACACGGACCCCACGGCAGTTGGGATTTTCCTGAAAATGAATGCATTTTAACCAGTTCTGCCAGTTTCCTTCCAAATATCCTGTAGTTGAATGGTTAAGACAATGGACACACAGGGAGTTCCAATACCCCAAAATACTTCGCGCTCAGCTTTCAGCGCATAAAGCCATGCAAATCTTCTGCAATACGGAAGGAATTACGACTGGCCACGAGCCATTTAAAACCTCTAAAGTAGGAGACAGCATGACGACTGACTGCAAGAATTGCAGGAACTTGTTTGGCAAAAAAAACATGTTTCAAAGCCTCCTATAGTATGCTATTCTAGATTTATTTACGCTAAATTCATCTGCTGATATCACAGGGGGAATAACATACTAATAAACAAGGTAAAAGTTATTAACAAGAGCAGTTTGAGTTGATGGTAAACAATGGCAAGAAATACCCATGGTGATACTCTTGTACCTACACTCTCTTCAACCCTGCATCTCTGAGCTCTTCCCAAGCCTAAGCATGGGCTAAAAGTCATTTCAGGAGTATGATGTAGTAGGAACTGTATTTTATGTTTTCTTCTCATTAAATTAGATAGCTTGAAGTCATCAAAACATCAGCTTACAGTGTGAGTCTTTTGGACAAGGATCACGCTGGAGCATTTACAATGGGTCACTTGGGTAAAACTAAGAGCAATGGCAACTCAGGAGGAAGGCACACCAGCGGTTCCTCCAGCAGCCAAGGCAGTCGGACACCTCCTCCTCCTGTTGTTGGTCACGCTTTGAACACTGCCAACAGAACTGCTTAAGCTGGCTTTGAGCCTGTAACTACACCCTACTCGTGAAAGTAATGGAACAAGGCAACTGAATACTCCTATTAATCCTGTTTGCACCAGCTCTCAATTCCTCCATGCCTAGTATCGTTCACTCCCCTCTGTCAGCCTGAGACCCTGCAGCAAGCCCTCTGCAAATCCTCAGATATGACTTGTCAAGCACGTGTTGGGTGGGAGTCACTGATAAGAACAATCCATACCCACAAGGTTCTCCCTCCCTCGGGCATCCTGACTCTGAAGGTTTTGGGGCACAGCTCTGGGACATACCTGAGAAACCACCTCCCTTTACCAGGGGTTCAGCAGGAAAAGATAATGGGACACTGGTGAAGGGTAAGGGAGGAAGGAATTGAGAGAGAATTTGAAGAAGAGCTGCCACAAAGAGTAGCCTAAATAAAGCCATTCCATGTACAACCCCACTGCAATTCTTTAATTGCATTCTGGCAGCTCCATCCTGCTGAAGCAGACGGCGCAGATGCATTATGTGCCTTGGCATCCGTCATCTATAATTTACTAAATAAGTGAAAAAATCAGGCTACATTATGAAAAACTAAACAGTGAACATTTGGATTCTCTTAGAAGGTCTGTTAACCTCCTGAAAAGGATTTTAAAAAAATTTTGAGAACACATTGCAGATACTTCTCTAAAAAGCATACAACCGCAGGACCAAAAGGAAAAAAAGAAAGAAAACCAACACCCAAACAAAGAACCAGAAGCAGAGAGAAAAATACTTAGAGACTTCACAGCATCAGCATCCAGCATCAGCAGTTGCTTTGTTTGCCAGCCCTAGCACACGTTTTACATTTGCCCTCCTTTCCACCTAAACCTGGGATGAAGTAGTCATCTTGATCTTTCTTAACTATGTCAAGCACCACTTAAATTACTCCAATAATGGAAAATTATCTTTCAAATTTGGTAAAGAGATGTGGACATTTGAAGTCCTTAGAGAACGATTACTGTTACAAACTCTATACTCAATGCGCTTTTTTATTCTTGTATCAATTTTCATTGCTTTTTCTGCTCACAGAAGGGAAAAATACAGTTTTCTTGACAAAGATTAAAATAATTTAGCACCTACCTCAGTCAAGACTTCATTTCAATCTTCCAGAGATCTACTTCCTAGAACCTAAAAGCGCACGGCGGTTGTGTTACATGCTGAGCCTGCTCTCACCAACTACTACAGGGCTGCAGAGCACGACCAGACCAAGTACACAGAGTTTAATAATGAATTCCAAATTCACTTGCCTGAAGTCCTTGCAACTGTTTTATCTTTGTTTAAAATCTATGACGATGCTACTGATTTTAGTACTCCATTTGGTAACTGGACTGAAAAAAAGCACGTGAACAGAGTAAGCTCTTAAGAGCTGCAAGTACAGCCTAGTTAAATTTTAACTTTTGTTTGAGAACTTGAAAAAAAGCTTAAAATGCTTCCTTTTAGAAAGTACTGTTTGAAGGCTGGTATAAAGGTTATAAATTTATAATTAATATTGATTGCCTCCAGACAGTATTCCTCCGTTGCTCAGCCCCTTTCTAACCTTCATTGACTGAAGGAAGATGCTTATATTACACTATTCCCTGATTTGCAAAATTGATCTCCTCCATACTATATCCAGCATTGATTCTGTACAGCACAAATTGTTTTTTCCAATATATGCATTCCCTAGCACTTTTACAGAAATCTCAGCTGTTTAGAAGTTCTTGAGAAACGATCTAGTCATAACGTTACCAGCCTACTGGTACTGCATGCACATCAGAGGACCCTTCCACGCAACGTATATTCACACACACGCTTTAATGCTTTTTTTCCCCCTCAGTTGCGTTGCAAGCATCTTGAATATCAATAAAATTTCCTCTATATTCACACATGCATATACATACACACACGCATACACCAAGTCTGCGCTACCCACTGTTACCCAGTAACAGTTTGGGTTGCTTTCACACCCAAAAAGCTTTGTTAAAGTTTAGACTAAATGACGTCATTTTGGAGAGTACACAATTAGTAGTACTTAAGTTCATTCCAGATTAATTTTTGAGGAAAAAAACTCAATTCAGTTTGATGAGGAACAAATAGGAAAAAAGAAAACTGACTGGAATACTGTATTTTCTACTGAAGCAAGTTGGACCCTAACAAAATAACTACAATTAGGGCATTTGTTTACACTGGTAGTTTCATCTTGCTTCTTCTCCTTTGAGCAGGGAGAAGAACTTCACTGCCTAGAAGCTTGGACAACAACGAGGCCTACTACTAGATTTTGTTTCAATTGTGAACTGTTTGCTTTAAAAAAAAAAATAGTGCTTTGTATTGAGAGGGTTTTCTAGTGGAAGACACAACAAAAAGTTTCAAAACATATTTTTTCCCCAGCAAAACGTGAAGGTTTTTTAAATGAGAATTTCATGCAGTTTCCTAAAATGGCTCTGCTTCGCCATTAATGTTATTTATATTTAGCACAAGACCACAAACAGACAAATTGCTAGACTACGCTGTTTCAGGGAAGAGCGGATCACTCTGCCTCTCTACATTGTTGCTAAAACAAAAAGCATGGCAGTTAAGATGGGAAATGAACACAAAATAGAAAAATATTACATTTCAAAAATGCCTGTTGAACCAATTACATCGGAAAACTGACAACAGATCCAACCCACCCCCAAATAAAACAAGCTGTAGAACACATTCAGCTCAGCAGAAGAGAAAGAGTGGGGCACGCTGCACTCAAATAACTTTTTGTTTCTGTTTTAAAGCTATCGTTTGCCCTACCTAAACATAAGAAGTACCTGAAAATATAACAACAGACAGGATACCCTCTACTCTTTATTCATTGCTGAAAATCCATGGCTTGATACTTTTTGCTCCAGCTGTCAGGAGGCACCTGAGGGCTGCTCCTCCTGGACTGACCACGGGCTGTTACTTTCCAGGTATCCCAACTTCACCAAATGGGGGCTGCTTAAATCTCAAAGTCATTCTGGACACATTTTGCTTCATGTTACTATGGTCAGAATGCTGAATAAAAAGCAAAAAGTTTTTTTCTGGAAGACTCAAGCATTTCTAGACAGCAACCTCACGGTAACTTCCAGCAGGCATTTCTTATTGTGACGCTGCACTCTGGTCATTCATACCGAAACCACACCAAACAGAAGGGAACACTGGTATTGACTCTCTTGTCCAAGAAAAAGGGATAAAGAGACAATGAAAATCATCATCTGCCTCGCTGCCATCCCTGCTGTCTCTTCAGTCTCTTCTGTCTGCTTCCCTCTGCCAAACTAAGTACAAGTATTTCAAGTTTGTATATCTACTTAATGGCATCAGTTCCCAAATACAGGGCTAAAAGGATGGCCCTGGACCAAGTTCACCATGGTGTGGTGCTTGCTTATGGAGTGAGAACTTGGCCTTCAGCTGGTGTGAAGTCACTGAACAGTGTGAGTTTGCCAAGTAGCTTGGTGCTCCCAAGCTTATGAAACTTGGGTTATTTATTTCTTACAGTAGGCTTTACCTGGGGATAAGGTCTTCCTTCATGTGTATTATTAAATCCTTACTCTCTCAGCATGCCAACGTTTTTGTAAAAAGTGAAAGTCATTAGAATACATTATTAATTTTGAAGGCAGTAATTAAAAACACTCTCTGACTTCAGAAGCATCTTTGAAACAAAGGAGTTCTGAATGCAATGAGGCAGGATTTGTGGTATCCGATGTGACCAACCTACATAAGCTGACAAAAACCAAAACCATCTCAGATTCAGAACTGAAACATGTCACAAGTGTAACAGGACCCATTTCAACTCATTTTAAACACATTTTGCTTATAACCTTAAGGCAAAATTCCTAAATTCATTCACATCCAAGAGTAATACATCCTACTAACGTTAGGATAAATGCTATAACTGGACCAAAGTATGATCACTTTTGGGAAAAAAAAAAAAATCAAGCATAACCTGGCAGCCACTACTAATTCTGTCCTCAAATGCAAAGGATACATTCATTAAAGTAAGGATCTGTTGTACTGAAGTCATCGATATAAAGGTACAGTATTTGCTGAAAGGAGTGCAAACTTTGTTCTGTTGGCTTCACAGCACTATAAAGATATTTTTTTTCCTTTTATAAAATAAAGAGAGGACACTTAGGAATGATTAGTATTCTAATTTTCATTATTTAGTGTTACTGCATTTGCTATTTTTCCCCTTCAAAGCATAACCATATAAATCTCCAACTGCCCCACACAACTGTTTTAAACTGTTCAGGAACTTTCGCTGGGATTGCTCCTAGGCAAGAATATACCACTTTGCTTTAAAAGTCTACAAACAGACTTCAGATAGGGAATCTTTTCTACACAGAAAGCTGTATAAATAAAGAATTGAGTCTGATCATTTTCATATGCTGCCAGGCTTTGGACAGATGAATGTTTCCAAAGAGCTGGCGCCTCTGTTTTGGGTAGGAGTGGGTGGAATACTGCAGGATTCTCCTTCCCTCCCCCACTGCACCAGAATCTGGTCTCTATTAAAGGCATTTCAGCTCTAATTCTACAGTCAAAACTCTGCTTTTATAGAGACAGTGTTGCAATTCCTCAAGCAATCCCTAATGCTGATGCAATCCCAGCCCAAGTCTGGCAATTCCAAGTTTCACTGTCCATGCCGTGCTTAGCAGGAAAAATGAAATTTTAGTAACAATGAGATGTGCAGATAACATCAAGAAGTCTATGCTGTGGGGAACTCCACCTGTATGTAGTGTAACGAAAATGCACTTGTAATACTTAGAACTACCTTTTCTAACCGCTCTCTAAAAATCTTCAAGTACCATCTCTGTAGTGCAACCAGAGATACAGTTTGAACTACTGAAATTACACAAACAGTCCACAATACAGTTTGGACTAACATTTTGTAACTGTTAAACCATACTTCTGAGCTGACCAAGACTGTAAGCACTGGAAAATTTAGAGGCCATAAATAAGACAAACACAGCAATGCACATTTTTTCATTCTGCTTAAAAGCTGCATTAGAATACAACTGCAAAAAAAGTCACCGAAACAATGATTTGGAAACCTGATTCCTCCTGAGGAATGCATTGCAAGTCTATTCCCCAACCCCCAGATCCCAATTTTTATGCAGTTTTGACACCCAGAGTGAAAAACCTTGTCTGTAAACATTCTAGGTATGTAGCCAGGAAGTCTTCCCCCAAACATACAAATAAGAAAATGTAAATATAAAAAGAAGTCGTAGACCTACAAGTAACTGAGGAAAGATTGCTTGGTTAAACATATTAAACATGCACAGTAAAATAAAATAAAACACATGTAACAAAATGTATTGCAATTTTTAAAAATCTCTATTTGGTATCAAATAAATTTGAAGTTAATTTGGCAATTCATTTTTTTTTCCTGCTTAAGCACATTTCAAATCATTTATTTTTCATTTTCTCCCTTTCTGTAGGTGATCCATGCCAGGGCTTCAGAGATGAACAACGGCTGTTCTTGTTTTAATAGAAAATGGGTACTGGAAGCTAATAAGGACATCATTAACAACTGGCTGCTATGTTATTAAAAGCAAGAGTATTTTCAGAAGTTATTGAGTCCAGTTCCTGCAGCTGGCCAGGGATGTTTTTTTTGTATCTCAGTGTCACAAGCTTTGATGTCTTCTGTGAAACCCCAGATGCTTGGTATTACCTCAATCTCATTGTCAATTGAAAGTTTCTATGTATCTTAGCTGCAAATAAGGGGTTTCTACGCTTGGAGGAAAGAACAAGTCCTACAGAACTGCAAAAGTTATTCTTTTGGTATTTTAAAGCTTCAGCATTCAGCAAGCAGAGTAATAGGAATAGGTAAGAAGGGCATGGTAGGGGAAACTGAATCAAGCAAAACTTGATGCATAAATTAAGGTCAAACATGTAAAGCTGGTCTTAAAGTTCCTACTGTGTTGTTAAAATTAAGGCAGGCTGCCTCAGATCTGCACGAAGAGCTTTAAGATTAACTTCCTTCTGAACTCAATTTACAAGCAGGTTCCAACTATGATGTGACTGGAGACAAAATGATCCAGATAGTCTTGCTTTTACAAGGATCCAGTGGCAGAGAAGCTTTAAAGGCAACGATTTTAGTTTTGCAACAGCTGACATCTGACCTAGCCACATCAGCATTTGCAAAAGAACACTGGCCACCTCTTCAAAGTGATGGGTATTCTTCTCTGCATCTCTCTTCCCTCTCGTTGTCATGCTCAATGCCTTCCATTCTCAGGTGGAAGGAAGGAAAGCCTGCCCAACCACCTCAATTATCAGTGAAGATGCCAGAAGAAAAGCAGTTTAGCAGTATAACAACGACAAAGCTTTCTAAAACCCTGAGGTGCAGCAAATTGGTCATGTTTGATTAAGGTCAGACTATACTGATAAAGCAGGGAGTAAGAAGGAAAGTTAGCAAAGGAAATAAATTTGAGCTCCTTCTGTCTTATCCTATCCTCTGCTTGACTGACAGGCTGCCTTAACTTGCCTTGGAAGCTCTCCTTATGTACTACTCATCCTCTTCCACCTCCTGCCTTACTGACATCTTAGAGCAGCTGGTTTCCATTCCTGTTTCTGGCTCCTCTTTTCTAGATCCCAGTAATTTCTGCTCTCATTGAGGAAAAAAAGAAATATTGAAGACTCCAGGGCCCTAAAGAAGCAAAGCACAAGGTAGTGGGAACTATACCAGTGAAAGGAAAGAGTGGAGTATGACTCCGCACCAGTAAGAACAAAGCGAGAGGAAACTGGAGTTTGACTGGCATCTGATTAAGTCAATTGGTCACGTTTTCCGCAACATGGAACAGCCAGCTAGCTACAAAGTTATCTGCCAGCAGCTCCCCAAGCCTTTTCTGCACCCATAGGAAATGCATGGGAGGCAACGATGCCTGTAACTGCCATCAAAGCATCCTTTGACAGAGAGATGGCAGCTCTGTGAACAAGTGTAACCTCACAGCTTAAGTACCCACCAAAAAAAAACCCCACAGATCATCTACAGAAAGGAATAAAATGTTCGAAATTGAAGATTTCTTGTCAACTTTGAACGTTTGGAACTCCTCCTTAGGAGAGTTTAAAGCAACACATTTTGCGATTTTTACATGACAAAAATTGAACAACAAACAAAATGCACAACATTGTACACAGACAAATCAATGCAAACAATCTAAAGTTTTGGGAAAGTACTAACCAGTTACTGACAGCAGCTGTGAAACCCTCACCTCCATTTCCTCCCGATGAGACCTGTCTCTATCCTCGAATTCACGAGTTCTTCTCCGAGCTTCTTCAAAGGCTTGCTGTGCCAATGCATCCTCCTGCTACCAAAACAGATGACACAGAGTGACACAAAAAGCAACCCTAACTACCAGACTACATTTTGTTTGAATATTGGGAATCATTTGACAGCAGCCAAGACTAGTGTCCCCTACAGAACCTGCTAGAACACAGATGAGTTCAAAAATTGCTCATATAGGTTAATGAATTATTACCTACCTTCATCACTATGGCAGGGGGAACCAAAGCTGAAACACAGCTACTACTTAAATGCATTTTCAAATGAGAACTGCTTTTCGACAGTAGTTTAAAATACTGTTTAATCATCTGAAAGCTAGAAATTCTCAGAAGTTATATGAAAGAGGCAATACATTTCATCCTCCTTATAAAAGTCATTTTGAAGACAGTATTCACAGGTATATTGAGACAGAGTTCACTGGCATCATGACATACATAATGGCAATTTAATTATCTTCCTTTGAAAAAAAGAAAAAGGTATTACCCAAGTTACAGACCAATTTAATCTTTCATTTTATCAAAAGCTGCTGAAGGTGCGCCAGTACAAACATACTTCATAATCCTTACATAGCCTTTAAATTATTCAGGTTTAGATGCAAAATGCAAAGCAGAAGTTATTCTTTCACTAATTTGTATGTATGCACATACAACACACAGGAAGCCTACAGCAACCCTATTGTTTATTTTTAACAGCAGCTTTTGCATGGGAATATGTTTAATTAATGCTCAAAGGATCAACAAAACCGTAAGTGATAAACTGTATTGTCTTTGCTCCCTCTTAACTTTCCACCTATAATTATTGCTAACTCTGCTCATCACTCCCACATACACAGAAATGTTATTTTTAAGTCTACAATTCTCTTAAAAAAAATAAAAAACCCTAACCTTGACTGGGAGAGGACAAAAACATTGTGAGAACTCAAAGTATTAATACACCAGGGGATTAAGTGCATGAATTTTTTAATTTCAGATAAAACATCTCTAGTCTGAGAGAATGTTAAATTGCTTTTTTTGCCAACGGCACAATCATGCACCCTGAAGCTACTTTGTGAAGCGTTGTGAATGAGTGCCCCTCGTGGCCTAACACAGTTAAATACAAACAGCTGTCAGTCAGTAACCACACAGCCAGCTCCCCAGAAAGCTACGCTGAAAGGCAATGTTTAAAGCTCCCCATAAGGTAGGTTTGACACTACTAGTTTTAAAAGTAGAATTCAGTCCTTTATAGCTACATCTTAATGCTTATGCAACACGTAACAACCAATGTCAGACAGCGCAAAGCTTGCTCTTCATGACACAGAAGGATAGAGATAAAATAGGCAGGTTTGTGTCTCTGATGACTGCAGACAGGTTGCCTTGTTTCCAATTTACAGAACTACATAAAATGCCATTATTACTTTTTTGGGGGGGGAGGTAGATTTAAATGAAAAAGGATTTTTCCATACAAGATTTCTGCAATTTTACCATCATTTGAAGATTAATAAGAAGCTAACGCAGCCTCAACCAGGATATTTTTTAAAATGTTTGTTACCAAAAAAATACTAAGTTAGAATTTCAGAGAAGAATCAGCATGTGAGCATGCTGACAACTGAAAAACTGGTTTACTAAAGTCTAAGAAAGGGGAAGAAGTCACATTCTGATGCTTCACTGTTAAGTAAAAAAAAAATCCGCTCTGGTCTTGGTGATGTGTTATGAGAGAAGTTAAATGTCTCAGAATCTTGTACAACACCAGTTTAACGAACCTTTTTCAAATGTCACCCAAATCTAGTAACTGCAGCCTGGAAAATTTTGCAGTATGAAGCCTATATATATTAGTTTTATTCAGTAAAAATGCTCCTGCTACAAATCTACTAATAAAATGAATATGCAAGTATGAACCATATCAACGTGAGAACAGAGAAAAACAGCCCCCAAATCAGAAAAATAAAATCAAGAGACTTACCCATATCCCCACCTAGCAATCACCAGAGTCTGGTAGGAAAAGCCTTTCTAAGGACAATAATTTATAACCACAGAAACTACATAGCAAGAATGTGATATTACAGAAGAGATACAAAAGTACTGAGGACGTAAACAGTCTTTTAGTGAGGCTCCACACAAATACCAAATTCAAGGAAGTTTCAGACCCAGGTGGGGAAGATACCCAAGCACCTACATGGAGCTTTACGTGCATTAGCCCACTGAAGCCTCAAAAAGCAGCTGTGAATCAGGGCCTCCACCAACGAAAGGTAAGGTTGCATAGCAGGAATACATGAATGGATTAAACAGAAAGAGCACTAGCTTAAAAGTTACATTTGAAGTACTTTGTTAGACATGCAGCTTTCCTTCCTGAGGTATTTTTTGACCTGCTGAAGGATAGTATCATTTCAGAACTGTGGCAGCAAGGAAGAATTGTAGCTGATCCAGCACTGGTTATTAAGTAGTGCTAAGAGACAGGAAAATGCAAGAGCATTAGATTTGTGTAAGGCAAGCTTACCCAAAACCAGCAAGGGTGCGGGGTGATGAACACCGGTAGGACCTCACGTGACAAAACAACGGGCACCACAGATACTATGCCACGTATCATGAAGCACTTGAACCAGTTCTGACACCACTGTTATTTTGGGATCAACGTCGACAGTTAGATCAATTGCCACTAGCAGTATTAAAACAGTTTTAGGAGGAAGCAAATGGCAAGATACAGGAAAAGGGAAACCAAAGAACGTAAAAGATTGTTAGCATTGCAACCCTTGGGGAAACGTGTAGAAAAACAACTGAAGTTTTTACATCTTTTACATTTTCAGTATTTTTTTCCTCTGACTTGCACTTAACATAACCTTACCTAGTTATGCTAAGAACCAGTTAACTGCTAAGAAGTACAAATTGAAAATAGATTACACACTTGTAACTGAGTGCAAGTGTACCTCTGCAGATACCCTGTGCAATACCTCCAGCTCAGCACCCTGAACTTGAAACACAAGAAAGCATTGACATCTGAGAGTGTGCATGCTTTTTTTGGTGAGGGAATGTAAAAAAATAAATAAACCATATGCTCAGTGCACAAATACCCTCTGAAGACAACAATAAGAACTCTTAAGTGTAGTTGAAACCAAGCATGCATGTCAGGAAACTAAAATAATCCAAGAGCATGCAAAAACACGTCATGAAATTAGATGAGAAGCACTGAACCCGCAGGTCACTTGACCACCCTTCCTTGCTGGAAGGGTGCCCACGTTTTTCAGGAGCTATCCAGTTCTGGAGAAGGGTGATGCTACCTCCTCCTGAACACGTGTCCCTGTCGGTCTGCTCTCAGTTCAGACATGACAGGCATTGACCAAGAAACATGGGATTTTTCTTGCACAATCCTCAGAGGTCTGCATCTGACCTTGCTGTGTAAGCCATACAATCAAAAGGAGTTCTAATCCATACAGCCTATAGCAGTTACTCTCTTTTTAAAGAAAACACTGCTGCAACAGAGATGTAGCTGTCTCAAATGCTGACACCCAGCCTTGGAAGAAGCGAGTGCCATTGCTAATAGCAGCACTCGAGGGAAAGCTTGGTTCTGCAGCTTCTCCCCCAGATTAACAGAAAGCGGCATGCTAATCTGAGAACAGTCCTACCATCTACTCTAGACATCCTGAGGAAAGCACACAGGGCTGTGACTATTTGAAAGACACTGTTTTGATACAAAATACTTGTATTTAAGCCAGGACAGAGTCACAATAACACGATCTCACTAATGCTTTTAGTTGGTTTCTGAAGTCTGGGAGAGGCAAGGCACCGCAAAGCTTGCAACTACACATCTCCATGTAAAATCTGATTTACATACTTCTAACTCTTGAATGGAAACTAATTAATTAATATGGCCTCCAGTTCTGCACATCTGCAATAGAGAAGTGCTCTTTGCATTTAATTGGAATTACAGGGACCCTGTTTAAGTAGTGACTAACTGTGGCTTCAGAATGACTAAGAGGGAAGCCCTGAGGACAGCTGAGAATGAGATGCACACAGCAGAAACAGAAAATACATCCTTATTTAAAGCAGCTCCAGTGCACAACTGCCAGAAGCAGCCCCTGGAGAGCTACAAACCCCCAAAAGAAACAGCTAAAGCACAGTTGGTCAGAAGCATTTTGACATCACCCAGGTTCATGTGCTCATGTCAAAATCATTATTCTAAGGATAATTCAACTGGAGTTATGAGTGAACATATCATACACACATTTTTGCCTAGATTATTCCCTTCACAGAGAAAAGGCTACAGCTAACAGCTGCAATAAATGTGGAGCAGCTTGCCAGGAGAGGACCTGACATCCACGCTGTGCTCACTATAAAAAGTTTTGCTTTGGACTTTACTTCCTAGCGTGACCCATTTGAGGTCAAAGTGCATGAGATGCGGTCCTGAAGGATGTCCTTCTGTTCAGTTCCATCCAGAACAAATCCAAATCATGCTCCCAAACTCTTCTGCCATGTGAACCAATGCTTGCAAGTGAAACAACTAAGACTACTTTAAGTGCAGGTGTTTCTGCAATTATTGACCTTGCAATTTTGATTATGTAAATGTATCCCCATGGATCAGAATGAAAGGGGATGGGTGCACAAAGAGGAAGTAAAGGTAATTTGTATTTAGAAGTACTTTAAGCCACGCTTTTAGGTAATTCTAACACTTCTAAACTCTCAAACTACAAAGTGAACTACTGAGTTCACCATAAAGTATAGATTCTAAGTCACAAGCCTGGTAAACTGATGTTGTATCCAACTTACTGTCAAGTGCAAAGACAGGTTGAGGTATATCATGATCTTTGTGGAAGCCCACACAAAATGGAGCAGCAGCTTTTAATATCAGTTAAGTAACTTTGTTACCAAGCTTCATTTAAAAAGCAAATAATGTCTGTCTTAAGTCTACATAAATTAAGGATTCCTACAGCTGGGCAAGTGAAGCTTTTATATGTTTTACAGACTTAAAGTTATTTCCTGTGTTTGCTTTCTTCTTGTGCATGTCCAAAGATTCAGCTGCTAAAAGTCACTTCAGTGGTAGGAAGCAGGTAGATAGGAAGCAGGTTTTTCAAAAGCTGCCATACCTTAAAGCAGCTTCCCACTGTTACAGAAAGCAGATGAAAGAGCTCTAACATCCCTGCCCCGCTCATTCTGAGTCCCTGTTCTCCTCTCCTCACAACGACACCGTGTAATAAAACAAAAAAGCTACTTAGAAAAAAAAAAAGTATTTAACTGGAAAACACTTGCCAGTTAAATTGCTTCAAGTTACAGTAATAGCTTTCCCAATACTTTAAGATTTACTACTCCGTAGCACAGTGATAGTGCTAAGCCACTCCACAAAGCTGTAAGCTACAGCTGTAAGCTGTAAGATTCCTACCCCTAATGTTTTGCTCTAATTAAAACACTGGTTTAGCTATAACCACATTTCTGAACTTCTGCACTGTGAATATTCCTTGGAATTGTACTCAAAGAGAAGGCAGAAAGCAAGCAAATTACCACGTGTGACTGCTACCTGACGTGATGTCTTCCAGGAGAAGAAATGTCTGAGGCAGAGCAGCCCGGGTGTGCTGTCTTACCTGTGCTCTCTCTTCGTCAAATTCCAGGCAGCCCATACCATCCAGTCTCTGTAAGTCTATCCAGCCTTTCCAGATTACACAGACACCATTGAGAATCATAGGTGCCTTCAAGTACACCTGAAATAAAAGCAAAGCACACGCTGTAAGTTTGAAGGCATTAAACACATGCCTGCGCAATGAAAATAGCGATGCGGGAAGCTTCTATATGTATTCTTAGAAGAACATCCAGGCCAGCTGGTAACATGAGACTCCACTTAACAGCTTCTCCTGCCTCCTTTCCAAGAACTCATTTTAATCAAGCGAATGCTGTAACTTTTGCCTGCTGTACTCGATGGAATAAATTTGAGACGTGTTCTCATTTTATAAACTGGCGTGCACAAGGATTTGGTTAGAACTCTGTTACCACTTTGAGTTAAAGTAACTGTTTTTCTTGTCAGCTTACCATCGCATCACTGGGAAAGTGGCATGCTGCCAGACTGGAAGATCCTTCACACAGCATTTAAATGGTTAAAGGAACACTTTCCTCCTCCCCAAAAGCACTGCATTCTACCCCGTGAGTTCTTTCAACAAAGAGTAAGTGCCAGTTTTAGTCCTCCTCAATTCACAAACCAGAATGTAGCAAAACACACATACACACCACACTGAAAATAAAGTCGTCCCTTGTCTTCTTTAGCATTTGTGAAAGTCTTTTCAAAAGAAGCTACGCCAGATGATCAAAACCCATCTCCTGCATCAATCTGTGCCTCGAACATCAGCAAGGAATTACGCAGGAGCTTGAGGCCCTACAGCTAGATAAGGGTGGATGATACAGTGATTTAAAACAGAAGCATTTCCCCCTTCTAAAGGCCAAGATTAATCTCCACAAAGAAACTGAACAAGAAGCATACACAGCACTAAACAAGTTTGACACCCTACAGTTAATGAGATCTGTCTTAAAAAAAACCTCATGCAGCAAAATTACCCAAGTCATGAAGAAAAAAAAAAAATCATCCTCTAGTAGTTATTTCAGCCTACTTGGCAAGCCAAACCACTTGCAGAACAGAAGTTTGTCTATGCCGTATTGCCAGGGAGGCAAACCCTACGCGCAGGCCAGCACCCGTTCCAGATGTAAGGCTGCCGAGACATTCAAAATGCCAGTCTTCAGGAGCAGCCCGGCTCACCAGGGGAAATTTCACACAGTGTCTCCTCTAATCGCTCTGAATTCATCCTCTGGCAAACCCTCATCAGCAGACTGTAATTGATGTTTAGTGCTACGGTGCACTTCAAAGCACCCTGGCTGTGCCTGCCCGCTCAGCTCCACGCTCAGCAGCTAAGGGCACTCGAGCAGAAAAAGGGCAGGCCAGGAGGTGCAGCAGGATGGGAAGCCTGCCTTCCTCCTGCAGAGGGGGTCCGGGTAAAATTAAGCACTTAACAACGTGAAAGGAAGAAGAAAAGCAACAGACAAATAACACAAATCCAAATGGCAAACAAGCAACATTATTCACCAAATAAAATGCACATTTGCTCATTGAGCTTAATTTTTACAACTCGTCACACTTCAGCATGAAGCACGCTCTAGATATTTTATTTAGTACAACATGCAGTAGTGCAATAATGAAGGAACAAAGGTGACTTCAAGCACATCATCTCCGTATCAGCTCCTTCTGCAGGCTCTCCACGAAGAATGTGCACTGGTTTTCTGTCCCTGTGCTCTCGGTCCAGCCGTCCCACCCATCGCTGCTGCAGGGCAGCACGCGGACACGCCAGGCGAGGCCCTGGGAGCTGGGGAGGCAGAACCAGCGTGAATAAGATGTGGACTGCCAGGAAACCACCTCCTGCAGCCCTCCTTTCAAGATCAATCATTTCGTACATGCTAAATACAACATCGCTCCCTTTCAGCACAGCCTTGGCTCATTCATCCCGCAAGAAATACCAAGATGGTACGCACGTCATCCAAGCGATGCGTTTAATTGGTTTAGAAGTGGAAGACAGAGCTAGAGAGGCCACTAAAATCAAGAGCCATCCTCCTCTAAGAATGCAGGATAATTCAATGAGAAAAAAGCACCATAAACCCAGCTACAGGTCTTTACAGACCTGACAACCTGTACTCCAACAGTACTTGTTTTTACATTAAAAAAAATATATTTTGCTGATCTTTGTTTAGGGTTTACCTTTCACTTAGCTTCCCCAAACATTTGGCCCAAAGCAGAAACCCAGGAAATCAAAAAAAATCACATCAGAATTCCCAGAGATGACAACAGCTCTGCAAGTTGTCCAGAAGAGATATATTTTGTTTTGTTTGCTCATTTCTTTGACTAGGAATATCAGGCTGTCACTGCCTGCCATGTTCCAGCAGTGTGGTCCAACTACCCTGCAGCTGCTCGTGTGGTCCATGGGAGCTCTGGGTAGCAAGCAGAGGTAGCTCGGGTGCAGCTGTGAGGGCTCAGTGCCTCAAAGCCAGTACCTTGAGCATCACCTGAAGCCCTAGCACTGCTGGAAGTTTTCAGAAGTCAAGGGGGCACGAGGAGAAGGAGCTGACAGAAGGGATGTGATTCCTGATGCCTGCTATCTGCTCAAGGCACACCAAGCAGCAGCTGATGAAGCAGCTCGCCAGCCATGGGCATGCAGCCTGACCTTTTGAGATAAAGTGTAAGGTACTCTGCCCTTGCTCCTCAATCAGAGCCCTTAAAGCTTTACACCACTGGGTTCAGCGGGTCTTCGTTTCTACTAGCATCAAAACCCAGCTAATGAACGTTTTTCACTTCTGACAGGGTGAATTTCTTCGCGAGCCATTTGAGCTGGAAGTTACCATATAATCATTCAAATTGAGTGTAATTCACACTGAAAGCTGCATATGCCTGCGCATGAACTCTCTCATTACAACACACAACGAAACAAACTGGCGCTTTTTTCCTTTATTGTAGAGAAAGGAATTTAGACTCCTTTCCCCCCTCTCTTCTTTCTGGGGAATGGAAACCACCTAAGACTGAAGCCAAAACCGTTTAACCACACATTTCCTTCTTTTCAGATAAAGCCATGCTGGTTCCCTCTCCATTTCCAAACTTAACAGAACATCAATAAATTACTGCCCTTGTCTATGATCGTGTGATGTTAGCACACCTCAAAATCCAGCACGAAGTTACATTTTAAGAACTTTCAGAGCTCAGTTCTGAAAATGGCCTGATGATAACCACAGCAAGATGGCAAAGGGAAAAAGCCACCTGATTTCTATAAAGACCCTGATTCCCCCCTTAATATTACTCAACTATAAAACTTAGATTAAAACCAGATAAAACAATGACTTTGCTAGAATAACTCTTTCAAGGCTTTGTTGCTAACCCCACATTAACTGCATTTATGTAATCTTATAAACCATTCCCGACCCATCTGGTGCTTTCAATAAGAGCATTTAGGAGCCAGGCTTGTAAGACTCGGACTGCTAGATTTGGAGACCTAGGTAAACTGTCACATATTGAAATCTGCACTTTTAACTAGCTTAAAGCAGCTGAATTTTTGTTCTGGTGGCTGTTACTCAAAAATTTCATTTAACTTCAAGCTACATTTTCCACTTACAACTCCCACTATAAACCACCATGGCATTAGATTTTTTTTTTTTTTTTTAAAAGAGAAAAGCAGACGTGTTACTTTGATGTTGGGAACAGGTTGGCTCTCAAAGTTCAAACACTCTTGTTTGCTGCCCAAAAAGCCAGGAGGAGTAGACACGCTTATCTCAGGGCAGATTACCTCGCTCAAAGACGAGCAACACCACAAACACACATGAACTTGAGAAGATGCTGCACAAATCCATTAGGCAAAATGTAGCTGAGCTGTGCTTGTGCTTGCTCAACTCACCAGACCTCTGCGCCACACTTTCAGTATGCAGCATCTCACCTTCCACTTCGTGCTCTTTTAAGTGTTCTACGTTATTTTTCTTCACCTGAATTTGAATTAGTAACCTTCTCCTCCAACTGCAACCGAGAGTTAACTTTGCTGTTCCAAGAAAAAAAAAAAAGCAAGGGCTTGGCTGAAGTAACACCACTCGTTCATACCGTAAAAGCCAAACTTGATTTGAATAAAGTGATGCAGACAAACAGCTTTTTTCTTGTCATTAAGAACAGTTGAGTTGAGCACAAGACGTAAAACCTCAGTTTCACATCCTATTTTTGTCCTCTAGTAAATCCTTATCTCACAACACCAGGGTATTTAACTGATGCGATGCAGATACGCTATCTGAACGCTCCATCCACACATCCTGCAGTTACAGAAAATGTTCCTTCTCCCTAAAGCACCCCAGCCATTTCCTCCCCAGACAGCCCTCGGTTCTCACCACCCACTGACTAATGAATCAGCACACTGCAACAGCCGTACCACTGCCTGGACAGACTTCACCACCCCAGGAAACACCAGTCCCCAGCCAAGTGGTGCCGTCCCCTCCCTTCTGCTTTCATTTTCCCAGCAGGCTGGAGCAAAAGGCATTCTTTCAGAAGCCACTGGGTCCTGACTCACCCTCTGCCTCATCACACGGCTGCCCATTCATAACCACTCACACGAGCCACGTACGTACGCTCCAGTCCTGATCCTTCCCCTGAATCATACCCTGCTTTGAAATATTTAAACAGCAGTCTCCCCGGTGACTTCACGTATGAAACACGGACCACTAAGAAAGAAACAGCTGTAAACATTCACTCTGAGTACGGAAGATGTTAAATGGGTTAAGGCTAACCTCATCGGTTCAGCTTCTCACACCACCACCACCTCTGGACACTGCTGAGTAAAAGACTACCTAGTCAAAGAGGAAATCATACATTCATCTTTTCCCTTGAACAGAAGTCTCAGAGGAGTACGCAGACGTTTTCATAAATAAAAGGCTGTGGTCTTGCCGTACCAATTTGGTGTGGCTGTTGAGTCAGCCTGCCCTCCCCAGACACCATGACTCTCACGTGAGCATCCTGATCAGAGGGCTTCAGAAAGGGAGCAGGGCAGGAGAGAAGCAGCAGCTGATGAAAGGCAAGAAAAAAAAAGCATCTGAAGTTTTGCAACAGAACATCTACACTAAAATCCTTAGCTATTTATTTAGGGAAAAAGAACAGTTCCAATTTAGGAGCTAAATTGCTTGAGAACATCTGAAGTTGCAGGAGAAGCCAAACAGGGCTTCAGACTTAGAACATGAGTGATCAATAAATAAAAGAAACTAACGAAAAATAACCAAGTCAAGAATGCAGTTTACAGCAAGTGTCAGAGCATCAGTTCCTTCTGGAACAGAACCCTTGTGACAGCATTATAACTGGGGCCAAAACAGTAAATAGAAACAGAGGGAAAAAAATCCCATTTAAAGTCACCAGGAAAACGGCACTTTCTGGTGCTTTTAATCTGAGAACTATAGACGCATCACTACAAACTGGAAGAGCTCATAAAATCCAACAAATTTGTATCAATCCTTACATCTATCACACTTCAAAGCGTACCATTATTGTGCCTTTAAACATACATGGAAAACGTTTTCAAGTTACTTGGAAAGCTACATCTTGGAACGGCTTCCACCCTACAAAACCGAGGTTCTGTTTGAGCTCAGACTTCACACCGTTCTGTAAAAACACAAAGGAAGTGATACTTCCTGACAAAACACGACTCTTTCCTAAAGAGCCGTATGTGGACGACCGAGCTGTGGCTTTCACGATGAATATAGCCCGTAGGTCCCTCAAGGGTGGCACCCAAGTCACCACAGGCCTTCGGCAGCTCACGCACAGATGTTGATGAGGGACCCTGGGGCAGGGTGGTGGGTGCAGGACACCCCGCACACCACCACCACCTCTCCACCTGCAGCCTGCTCCAATGGCTCGGTTCTTCCTCATCCTCATCGTGCATGTGAGGGTATTTCTCTTGTAGCTTCTGGCTGGGTAAGGAACCTGGGAAGAGGCTGGTAAGACTGGGGATGATCCGTCTACAGTAGGGCATGAAATATTCTCGGGAAAAAGCCCTTTTCAACTTCCTAGCTTTCCTCTTCCCTCTGTGTTACCTGCACACATCATAAGAACAGGCAAAAAGCAAGAAAGCTATCCCTGACATTAGTTTTTAGAATCTTTCCAGAAATTCTTAACATTCAAAATGAAATACAGCAACCCTATTTCATCAGCTGTGACAAAGGTCAGCTCCTTAAGCAAAACAGAAATATTCAAACCACTGTGCTTGCTGAGTCCCAATCTAGACTGTTATGCTTAGAAAAAAAATAGATTTCTAAATGCAGCCTTTCACTTTTTTTTTTTAAGAACAAAAAACAGTAGAAATACAAATACATCAACTGTCAGGAACAAATTATCTTGAAGAAAAGAATTTGCTGAACTACAAACTATCCCATGGATTGCTAACCGTCTGTTACGAGAGTTTTAACAGCAAAAAGAAAAAAGTAAAAATAGCTGAGCACAGGGCTAATTCATTTATTATTTGCATGGCTGTGTTGCACATAAGCAGTTAAAGTTGTTGTTACAATCCTAACCCCCTGTATTTCCCCTTTTAGGGCAACATTTAATTTAGTTTGACAGTTACCGAAATATTGTTCATGCTAAGTTCAGGATTCAGAAGAACACAACTTTTTTTTTTGGTGGTGTTGGTTGTGGGATTGTTTTAGCACAAGTTTTAGACTCATAAATATATTCCCCCCCCCCCCAGAAACTCATGAATTTACACATGCTAATGTCAAAGATGATTCAAGACGCAACCTGAAATATTAGCTTGAGGCATTTCGCAATCGAGAAAAAAAAACTCAAAAAACCCTCATTAAGTTCCACTGAAGAACACCCCAAGTACCTATTTTAGCTGTCCAGCTACAGCAGATGTGTTTGGACAACAAGCAACAGCATTCCCTTAGCGTGCTCCCTGAGGAAAGCAGGCACTCAGATTCAGAGCTGCAAAACCAGCTCAGAAAACGCTCGCTGCAATTTCCAGTTTCAGAGCAAAGCCCAGTTGCCTAGCAGGATGCACTTGGGTCTATTCTAACGTATGCATACATAAATCACCTGGATTTCATCACAAACAAAACTCAAGTTTGGGGAAATGCCTGTCTAGATACAATTACAAGCATAAAACCATCCATTTTTACAATAAAATTCAGGTAAAGAAATTCAGGTATGGACGCCTGCTAAAACCATCTCGGGAGCAGTGTCAGAGCTGTGACAAAGCCTCTCTCAACACGCTTTCTATAGCACTGAAATGCTACAGTGACGATTTTTGGTTTGGTTTCTCTAAGTTAAAAAAATAAAAGTAGAAAAATATTTTTTCACTTTATTGGGGAGCTAGAATTTACAAGTCACTTCAAGTCACTTCTATAAAAATTATCTTCTTTTTTGTTTTGGGTAATTAGCTAAACTATGGAACCATGACTCTGTTTCCAAAGCAGATCAACACTTCGTTAAACGATGCAGGTTACTATTTCAGCTAACTAAATAACAAGTTGTAACTAAAAACAGGCATGAATCATTAATGATGTCAGAACAAGTGTGATTAAAATCTGTGGAGACCTCAGCATTTTTTCCCTGGATTAAGATCACTGGTCAGTACTTATGCTTAAAGCTTAGCACAGAAAAATCCAGCATGCTATTGTACAGAAATGATACTTGTTTAATAACAAATATCTGCAGACACAGCTCATCTTTCCAAAATATTGTAGTTGCTGGACCCAGCAGGAAATACACACAACACTTGACCAAAACTGCCCCCCAAAACCACCCTAATACAAAGCAAAAAGCAGGTGGCTTGGTTTTTGCAGTGTTGCTGCAAAAAAGCCTCATGCTTCCCAACATTATGTGTTTCATGCTCAGACTCTGTGTGTGCCTTCGAGTAGGCAAAACCAACCATGGAGCTGGAACTCAGAATCAGCAAAAATGCAAGGAGCAGAACATGGGGATAATCTGAAAGGCAAATACGTGGTGGGGTTTTCCCCTGTGAAAATTTACAGGGTCTTTCATCCTTACATCTTTATGGCTAGAATCTACATTTAGAGAAAGACAACTGGATTTTACATCTCCTTTCCCAGAAGGGCATGTATTTAAAAAGTCCCATTTTTTAATGGCAACATTTAACAAGAATGTTGTTGCAGCAAAATATTGCAAGGAGACCACTGCTGTTTTGTTTCTCCAAGAATGCATACACGTAACTGGGAAACTCTGCTGCTCACAAAACCAGTTCACTAACAGGGACACACACTGTTCTCTGCCACGTTGACAGAATATATTTTCCAGACACAAATTTCAAAATTGGTTGGGAAATTAGTTCTTTTCAAGCTTTCAGAAAACAGTATAACAAAAGCCGGTTATAGCTAGAAACTCCAAAGAGGGTTTAGAAAGAGAGGTTTATCTAAAACACGTTATTTACATCATGCCACTTGTGTGCAAATAAACAGTCTCTTAAACCTGTGTTTTTAAACTGAGAATTTGAAATGTGTAATGAGAGTGTACTCAACCAGAAAAATACCTGATTTTGACAATATGGGCAAGCAACTAATAGAAACCACCTGGGAACTGACCTGAGCAAGAGAGGGGAAAGAAAAATTGCCCTTTCTGCCTTCATTTTGTTCCTGAGCACTTTGATAGCCTCCCCCTTAAGCAGGATCCAAGTCTGGAAAAACTGAAAAAGTCCCACAAGCTGTACAAATAAACTGCATTAAACCAGAACGTACTGGGGAAAGAAAAGAAAAAAGCACAAAGACAGACCAGATGTCCCCTTTTTAAAATAATTATACAATAGAAGAACTGGCACACCCACAAAAAAAGAACTTGAACTCAAGTAAGAGGTACTACGTCTGATCCTTTCCAGCTAAAGCTAACATGCAAAGTGAGAAGAGCGAGGCTATTTGACAGACAAGACATAAGACCTTCTTGTGTTGAGTGAGATTGTCCTTTGGTCCTTATCCTTCAAAGCTGTTCTGAAGGAGCTGGAGCATCCATAGCACTTGAAATCCTTGGCCTTTTTTTCTTCCCTGAAACTAATCCAAGTATCACAACGCAGTAACAATGACGACACTTACTATCTGGCCTTTCTCCTACCCCCAAAATTGGCTTGAGAAATATTCATCGCTTCCAAAGGGAAGAAGACAAAAAAAGAAAAAGGAAAGATAGGCACATAAACTGGTAGGTGAAGAAAAAAAGAATAAAGAAAATAGATGTTACAAATGTAAAAAAAAAAGTTAGATTCATTTTTAACATTTTTTTCATTTTGCTGTACTTTCCTAACCACAAGCGTAACAGAATCAGGTTCTTTCAGAGAAATCAGGCACATACAGTACGAAGTGCAGTCAAGGACTAATGCATGAATATTTATTCAACAAGTAGTACAGCATCGAGCCTTAAAATAATGCAAGCTAGTCATTTTTGTTTTTTGCATACTGTAACTACTTAGCTCTCATCACCCAATAAAATTTTATAGTGTCAGAGCTATTCTGTAGAAAATTATCACCTTCTGCAGAGAATCATCGTTAGCAATGGCTTGGAATTTCCTTGAGCAAAGTAACATTTGCAGATGTATTCTTAATAGCAAGTTCTCCAAACAGCAAAATCCTTACAAAATCTATAAAATTCAGTTATAAAGGTGGTGAATAACGTAACCATACCTTTGGTAAGTCAAAACGCAAGACCAAGACCAAGCACAAGACCAAGAATGGACAGAACAGAACCAACATGGTCCTTGGGAGAGGGGAACTGATTCAAACCCTTATGCACTATTTATTTTTGCTCCCTGTAGGCCACCTACTGATTCTTTAGGTTTGCAAAAAAAAAAAAAAAAAAAAGCTGACATGAATTATACTTCCTCAAAAGCCTGAGCCTCAAGTTCCAGATAACAGAACAGAGCTAAAAAAAATTCCTACTGCTTCTCTGACTGCTTTGTTAAGAAAGTGCCATCCTGTGTGTTCCACAAAGTTTGTTGCAAGCCCTTCTGAAGTGATTAGAAACACCAGCTTTCTGGTCTGCTGTAACTAAACACCCAAGTTTTCCTTGATGGAAACCCACCAGGCTACCAGGTTTTACAGTCGCATTGCAGGGTACTGTGCTCTGCCTCCCCTCGTTGGAAGCATCCGGATACAAGATGATTGCCCACTGCTCCCATACCCAAGGGGAAGTAGTTGCCCTCAACATCCAAAAATAATAATAATAACCAGAGAAGCACGCAGGCTTTAAGAAGAAATCCCCAAACGCTCTTTAGCAGCATGAGAAAAATACACTACCATAGTTGTTTTATTTTGTCTAGACGCTTTCCTGCTCGAGCTTTCCCATTCTTAAGCATTCTCTAGGCTTATATTAGTTTTCCATAAAGAAAACTAAAAAACAGCCCAATATTGCCTCTACCAAAGAACGTGGGCTTTCCTTTCCCCCCCACCCCCTTCCATTTTTTAAAGGAATACACTGGCTGGAAGTAAGCTAAAATTTCTTCTCATCACCTCCAATCTGTTTCATCAACATTTGCTGCTCCTCAGTCACTATGAAGATTTCATGAGGAAATCATGATTCTATGATGCTATGACATAAAGGCTCCCACTTACTCTCCTGTAGCTGCTTTCTTCCCTAGATTTCAGGCCTTTATTTGAAATCTGTGACAGACATTTTGTCCTCAGTCACTCTATTTCAATAGAAAATTCATGTTTCACAACCCTCACTTGAAAAATTATGGACAGATTTAAGAACTTTTCATTACACTTTCCATGGATTTTGTGCTCTGCGTTTATGCCATATGAACAGATAAAACAAGCTGCAAGAAGTCCCACACGGTAGAGCTGCGGCCTGCAACAGTTTAAGCATAGTATCTTCAATACAAAAAGAATGCAGGATTTCTGCACGGACTCCTCAAATAGCTACAATTTGGATTTGATGTACAAGCCTAGATATTAACGTGACACAGAAAATATATGGGAAAAACATCTGCAGATCAACTATTCCCCAGAATATGACCTGCTCATTAATACTCACGTGCTTGGAACGACAACCTTTCATGAGAAAGAGTCCTTATTTTATCTATATTATTGTCACAGTACATATTTCACCAGGCCAACTTGCTAAACATCAAATATGCAATTAAGCAAGCTAATTAGCTCATTTTGTTACTTGTGCTTAGGACAATAAAGCTCGAAGAAACACTTCAGTAACTTTGCAAAAAATGAGAGTTTCTTGCAGCTAGTGTTTAATCATCTTAGTGAGTATTTCTTTGAGGCTGAGGTATCAAGTGATTTTTCACAAAGAAACAGACATCTTCAACAGCGATGCTCGTCTTTTTCTCATTCATTTAAAAGAAGAGCAGAGAAGCATAACGTTAACAGCTTTGTTTAGTAAGTGGAGACTGATATGCAAACAAGAGGATTCAACAATCCAAATGTCTGGATTTCTTCCAATGTCTATCCTGCAGGGATCTTAAGTACTGCTTTCATCCACGCTACACTCATCTGTCCTTATGTATCATCACCGGTTCCCAAATGCAAAATTTAGCTCACTAACTTGCCCCGGTTTTGTTTCTCTTCTGGGAAGCTCTAGGAGGATGGTATGAGTAATTTGGATGTCTTGTCTATACAACTCTAATGGATGCATTTAGACCTCTGGAAAAAGCTTGAGGTTATATATAAAGTATGACTGAATAACTGCTTCTACAACATGCAATAAAAGCTAATCAAAAAAAGGTTTACTGATGGCAGATCTTAAGGACTTGGGACCTACAGAAAGAGCTGATAGGCAGGCACCACAAATGGCACAAACATGCTTCAAGTGTGGTTCACAAGCATTGCTTCAAAATGGCAAAAGAGTGTCATGTACCAGAAAGGATGAACAAGGCTGTGTGCGGTGACAGAAGTATTTGGAGGACAGGGGGAGAGAAAGGATTAAGGGGAAAAGGCTGTGCTTACTTGTCACATGAGAGATGCCCGCTGTGACTCATGCTCTAATGGAGGAGAGCACCCTAGGATAAATCAGTCTTCAGGAACAACTGTCCAAACCTCAGCCTGTGGCTGCCTGCCAGCACAGGACAATATGTACCTAACAAGCTAGGAGCTCTAAAGATTTCTCTTTCCCCCAAAAAACAAGCTCTTAACTGTCAACAGCAGATAAACTGGATGCAGATAGAGCCATCTCCTAATTTTGAAGGAAAATAAAGAGCAAATACAGATGCTGTGACTACCCAGCTTCAAAAGGAGCCTCAATTTGGTAGCTCTGCTCTATTTAACAGCAGGTCATAAAGAACACCACCTCAAAGTATCTAGATAAAACGAGGAAGTTTCACTCTCTGCTAAAGAGAAAGGCTATAGACACATAGACAAAGAAAGTGACATATCTGGGGAGGGAGAAAGAGAGGAACCTGAGCAGCGTCTGCTAAAATAAGAGATCTTAAACACGCCATCATAAAATCTAAAAACACAAGCATCTACCAGAAATATTTACGCAGACCATACAGATAATCCTCTATGAAAATTGATCAAGGGGACTGTTAGGAAGTAGATTCTTCTTATCCACTAAGCCTTTGCAGGACCCCTGTCACACAATCCTAATAAATAAGCAAATAAATGAGCAAGCTGTTTTGTCAGGCTGAATATGAAGTGGTTACAAGACCAACCCCATGTAACTGCTGTCAGAACAAACACACACCGACTTTCTTGTTCAATGCCTACAGAAGGAGCTTGAGAGCCAGAAGTGAGCATCAGCAATGGGGGCTTCGTCAGGGCTCTGCTCAGATGTCCTCTGCTCAGTGTTCCTGAGCTAATTTGAAAATAAGACAGAAGAGTAATCCTGCATTATTCTGCTAAAACAAAGGGAGAGATCGGCAGCAGCTCAGGCTCAATATTTTGTTCATTGTTCAGGCTCA
This sequence comes from Oxyura jamaicensis, assembly GCF_011077185.1. Lineage (NCBI taxonomy): Eukaryota > Metazoa > Chordata > Aves > Anseriformes > Anatidae > Oxyura > Oxyura jamaicensis. Next base: position 2,158,878 of record NC_048903.1, on the reverse strand, counting down.
ATATTTGACCCTAAAATATTGCTATCCTAATCCACTGAGGCATTAGGAGCTAGCCTAAAGATCAGTCAGGGACTGTACAAAGCCACACAAGGATCCTCAGCTCCTGAGCTTCCATCTGTGAAGCAGCAAGGCTGTTCTGCAGTCCTGCAGGACAGCTCCTGGGAAGCTGAGCGTCCTCACCAGATGGCCTCACATACTAAGATGAGCCACACGGATGTGCACAGGACCGCTTAAATGCTGGCATTTGCTACATTTTTACCTGTCACACCTTACATGCCCCCACACAGAAATGGCTCCCTGAACTTTGGTTAGATGACACCCATCTTCAGGACTGGAGGACTGGCCAGTACCTGAGACAGACACCTGCACAATAATTCGGAGGAGCATTAATTTACTACAGACAAGCAAAATGACAAAGTCTTGCTGACATCTCTCATGCCTGAGGTGGTGGCACACTACAACTTGAACTTTAATTAGTATGATGGCTCTAGCACACACTTTTTCCCTTTGTTCCTTAGCATTTAGTGCATCGACACTTCAGAAAAAAAGTCAAAGCTCCTTTCTTCCAGGGAACACATACAGTAACTCCACCAGCAGTGAGAACATTTTAGATGGCAAAAACACAGAAGTCCCGGCTACTGGTGGGCTGAGAATAGAGCAACGTAAGGAATGCAGCTCTTTGGCACTACAGCGGTGTAAAAACTGAGAGCTGAAACTGAAAGTTAGATTCTCTTATTTGTTCAAAAGTGTACCAAAAAAGCTGCTACTCCAACTTGGTTTGAATGAAGTAAGATTTCAGCTAAATTCTTCAAATAGAGGTGTGGACCAAAGAAACCTCTGATTCAATGCAGGTTAGCAGAGGTACTCAGGCATTTCTCATAAATTAAGCTTTCATTTTCCAAGCAAATCCTGCTGGGTACACCACGATCCTGTGTTTGACTAGAAATTGCATTTTCTCAAGAAACAAAGCGGTCAATATGTCATCCCAATCACCCGCCAAAGTTTATTGCTGACGTCAGAAGAAAAAGTTGCTGTGGGGACAAGCGCTATTCATCAAGCCACATAACTAATTCCAGTGAGAGAAGGGGGCAAGTGCAAAACAAGCACTGTTGACTGCCATTTAAATTTAGTTTTTACTCAAATATACCACCTCTCTTACTCATTATATTTCTGTAACTGCTGTGGTGTCTGCAGTGTGACAGAAATCCCAGGTTTTTATGATTCATCCAAGCAATTAAAATCAACTTCAAGCTACATAGATTTCCTGCTTAGGACAGAAAAATACCACAAGGAGAAGCTCAGCACCGTCAGGAAGAAAACTGAAGTCCAGTATTCTTTACTTATGGCTGAAACAGAGTGAATGGCCTAGGGAGTAGAAAGCCCAACTACACCTCACATGTGGTGTACCAGGTACCCCAAATCGATTTCAAGCCTGTCTGGCGCGCTGCGCTCCGGAATCGTGGAGCTCGTCGTGTATGGCACTAAAATAAGCCTGTGCTGAGGATTCTGGTTTATGAGCAGCTGCTGCTGAGCAGCAGACAGGAAGTTCAGCTGCATTAGAAATGAGATGGAGAAGAGTATTAGAAAGGGGAGGGGAAGTAGAACAACTTCACACACTTCATCAGCACAGTAACTGATATTTAAACAATAAAAGAACATCTGAGAACTAATGCGCTTTGAGGCAAGAAAGGCCAGAGCTATAAGACTTGGAAAAATGGAAGAAAAAACGGGTATTTTAATGTAAAAGGAATACAAAATGAATGATGAAAAATATTAATCTCACAGATCTTAACAAAACAAGGGGACAATGGCATTTCAGACAACAGATGATGCTACTACACCACCTGCCTCTGTGTTTCTTAAAACCATTTATTTATGTGTTCTTAAAGGAAAAAAAAAAGAAAGAATTGGACACTACCTGACAACACACAGGACCAGGAAGCCTCAGTACAATTCAGGTATCCAGACAGGTGACACGCTCTCAGTTTGACACTCCCCACCCAAAGAAGGCTGTAACAAAATAGCATCCTACGATTCCCACAGTCCAGAAGTCTAGGGAGAAATTTTTACAGCTCTGTATTCTTTTGCTAGGACAAACCTAAAAAGATGCTCAAATACACAATTACTTTTGCTAATAAATGAAGAGAACACACGATATTAAAAGGTTAAGCTCAGTATTTCTACTCATTTTAAACTCAGGTAAACACTCTGCTGTTCTATTTTTGAATTAATGAAGACTGGGTATCCACTAGTGGCCTACCCACCCAGCATGAACATCAGAAACGTTACATTTAAAGTCAAATAAAGCATAGGAAAAATCCCTGTGTTAAGAAACACCAGGCTGAAAAACCTCAAGCCTAGAGAGGAAATATTTACGGAGTCCTTACTTTTCACGTGGATTCACAAAGGTGTTTCTCGTACTAAAATTCAGTCATTTAAGACGGCAATCCCAGCAGATGCCACGCTGGTAACTTCATCAATATGTACAAAGCTGCTTGGGCACAACAGCGGCACGCTCAAACTCTGGATAAACTATTTTGGGCCATCACTTGCTTGGCCAAACAGTGAAGCAGAATTCCAGAATAAAAATATTCTAGCGTTGGTAAGTTTATCTGCATTCTACATCTCAAACTAATGCCTAAAATAATAATTAACTGACAGCTCCCCCCATAGCCTTTTTTTATTCATATAATTAAAAACATGCCTTGCTGGCTTAAGTCCAGTGATGAACAAACACACATTATGCACTGCCTCGAGAATCAAAGCTCATAAAGCAATGTTGCACAGAGCTACAGAAATCACATGGCGTTAAGAGACTGCCGAAGCCTATGAAAGAAATTCTTAATAAAGCCAGGCTACAGAAATCTACAGAGAACAAAAAAATCTCAGACCATTCAACTGATAAAACACTTAACTGTTTCTGCTGATAACGTAAGCAGCTCTCTCCCGTTCTGCTTGCTCCTCTTCTGAATTTATGGGAGTGGCTTACTTTCAGGCAAGTTTAATTTTGTGCACAGCCTGCGTTCACACGTGATTTACAATAGTAAAGCCTGATTACAATGGCAAATTTATGATTTGCTTGTCCTGGAATGGTAATGCTAATCCCATTTATTAGTGTGTCCACCTCCAGCCTCTTTTTGGATGAAAGACTCTGAACAATCCAGTGAAGCACTCTAGAATTTACTGTAAACAGACATAAAACAGGGAGTGGCACACATGAACGAGACTCCTGCTCTATTCTAATACGCAGCTTATCTGCCCGGTTCTTACCTGATTAAGACAACACAAGGAAATAGTTCAGTACTTTAAGAATTCATTCAGAGAAAATAAAGTTAAAAAATATATAGGAGTAAATAAAATTATTTTTGAACTGGCAAGAAGAAAGACCTCAGTCTTCTTACACATTACAAGAAAAATTCCTCATTCAATTGTGAGCCAGAATCAATATTTTTCAGTAAGAGCCAGATTCGATTCAGCTTCCTTAGCAAAGCAGTCAGTGCCCAGCATAGCCAACCTCACTCCTTCTCTCCCGGTTTGTCAAACTTCTGTAAGCCTCACAGGACTGAACGGAAAACAATTTTTTTTTCCAAAAAAACTCGTTAAGTTGAATTCCAAATACCATATCTGCCCTCAGGAATTTTTTTCTTCCAACCAGGTTTTCCCCACCATAGGAAATATTTATCTTCCTACCTAGCAGCATTTAAAAGATGCAATATATCATTAACCCTGAACACGCTTCAAATATTTCCTCCAGCCTGTTAGATCTGGTAACGTTAGCTGCTACTCATTACAGGATTGGGCAAAAACTTTTAGGCAGAAGCCAGAACTTTATAGTCTATTAAAACCTTTAAAGTAAAAGAGCTATAGAGAAATTAGCCTGAACCTAAAAGGCCGAGGGGCCTTAAGTGCTGGTCCAAACCTACTGAGGTCAGCAGAAAGTCTCCTATTGACTTCAGTGATTTTTGGATCAGTTCCAAGGCATCTAGAGCCACATAGGTAAGAGACAGCATCTACATTTTTAGAGGTATGTTTTTCCTGTAAAACAAAACCAGTTATAAGTGATTTCAGTAACTTCATTTTAACTGACCAGACTAAGCAAGGTTTCTGGCTTTAGTTCTAATACAGCTTCACAGTAATATCACTGTCATTAAGGAACTCCTGCTTTCAGTGTCAGTCCACGGGACAACCACCTCAGAAGGAAATAAAATGTCACAAATCAATTTTGAAAGCAATGCTTATCCTGTATTACCACTTACGGTGAAAGTGAGAGGGAAAAAAAAGACTCATTCCACTCAACAGCATGTTGACTGCTTGCTGTGTCAACTGGCAACCTAAGACCCAGTGAAGTAATGAATTCAGGAAGAAAGTGTTCGTTAGCCCACCACAACTGGGCGGTCAGCATCCGATTTCTGTACCATTCTAGAAGCACACCATTAACAATTTAAGCTGCTCCCAAAATTTTAACGTAGCATGACCAAAGAAAGTTCTGTTCTTCAAAATAATGAAGAGCCATCAGGACCAACCACGTGCTTCCCTCCAAAAATATTAATATGTTTTAAAACAATGTTAATATTTATACCAGTATTGTACTGGCTTGCAGTTGCACTCGCAGACTACCTACATGCACCAAGATGGGAATTATTAGTAATTCCGCATCATACACGCGGCCCATACTAATCAGACCACAAGCACAGCATAAACATTTCTTTCAGTTGCAGCAATTTCCTTCTTACCTTGCCTCCTTCTCTTTCAAAGTCGACATACTCCCGGGTCGGTGTCTGTCGCTGCTCCCCCTGCCAGCTGGCCGGAAAAAACTGGAGAGACAGATTGGTTCCTGTGGCCACAAAAGCCTTTTAGAAAAATCAATACAAACAGGATCAGGGAGCAAGACATTACATAAATTATGCAGGCAGTCATTTATTTTTACATCAGTTTATGTCTTAAGCCAGGCAGCATAGAGAATACTTAAAGTCAAAAACATGCACTCATCATTTTTCTTAAGTATTAAGTTACAAACATCTGATTCCATTTTGACAACATTTGCCATTGGCTGCTTCGGATATAAAATACAACATGGAATCAATACTTCTTTCAAATCAGTTTTGCTGACATTAGAATCTGTCATTTCAGTTCTGTCTGGATACCCTACACCAACTTAGTATCTAAAACATTAAAAATTGCCCATGCTTTTTAAAGAGCTTGCATATCCCTAAAAAGAAGTCGTTCTGGAGGAAGATGAACTCCAGAGACCTGTTACCAGGGGCAACTTTTTTTTTTTTTTTGCAAGGAAAGGAGTCGTTTCTTCTCAGAATACACTTGCACCTCAACGAACAGTTATCTGACCTGAAAAGCAGATATTCCTATTGCGGTGTCTGAAGGCAAGCGTCAATACAGCTCTGTTAAACTTCCCAAGACAAAGTCCTGCTGTCACATTAAGAAAGCGGTGAGATCCAGGGCGCTGCATCAGGGAGAGCACGTTGGAACAGGAATTCCTCTCAGCTGCAGCCCTTTGTAAAGTCATTAGAGGGACTAACTTAACCGTATTGGAAAGAGCATGCACTGCTCTCAAGTAAATATTTCCGATTGCTTCAAATGAAAATAAGATTCAGTTTTCTTTAGGAACTCTGTATTTATTTGTACATCTTATCAGCTCCAAGCAGCTAACAGCGTGCCAACTTCTAGTTGTGGAAGCAAAAATCTGTGTTTTTTGTTTTTTGTTTTTTTTTTCTCCCCAATCTGATTCACAGTGTCTCCCTTCTCTGATACACTACAGTGTGTCCTGCAAGCATGCGAATACTGGAACACTCTGCTCAAAATCTCAGGGTCAGACATGTTTTGTTGCAATCAAATCACACTGTATTGATTACCATGATCACTTAGATTTAAATGGTCATTAATCCAGAATATTTTTTTTTCCTTAAAAGCTAAGCTACACAGATACTACCTGAATAGTTGGATATTCCTGACAAGCAGATTCCTTTCAAGCAAGCCAGAATAGAGCAGCTCCACGGTATAAATATAACCGTGCTGCTGCCTATGACACAATAGCTCTACATGTTATTTAAGATAGTTCCGGTCATGTACTGCAAAACTGTCACAGGATTAATACCTCCCATTTTGAAAGTAGAAGTGCTTTGTCTTGACTTTCCTCCCCCCAACCAAGGGAGACCAATACTCTGCAAGCAAGTTCCATCCCAGGCTATTTTTTTATTTTTATATTTTTTAATCTCCTGCTAAATCCATTCTTGACATCATTAAAATAGAAGAATCAGTCTTGCTCGTACTGAAGGGATACCGTAGTGGTGTGTGAACATTTCTTTGCAGTATGATACCCTGAGACATTTCAATCAAGGTAACAGAAGCTTCATCAAGAATACACTTGCACAAGAAGCACCAAAACTGCCAGGGGCTGCAGATGATTAGCATCCAGCTTGCTCCTCTTACCCCCTTTGCTACTCTAAGTTACTACGCTACCTACATACAAACTACCTTCCCATCTCCCAGCATCTTTAGCAAATACGTCTTTTGCACTCCTCAATTCATGCCAGGTGCCCAGGAGCGCAACCTCTGCAGCCCTCCAGCACCCGTGGGTCCCGAGATAACCGAGCCAGAACTTCCCTTGCTTTCTGGGAAACTGAGTGAGGCAGAGAAGCACCCGATCCTTCCCACCCCCTGCATCTAAGCTTGTGCTGGAGGACCGTGAAAAAGCATAGGAATAATATTAGCAAAAAAAAAAAAAAGAGAAAAGAAAATGAAAGTAGACAAATTCCCACATCCTCATGGAGTCATGCAGGCAACATTTAGACCACCAGCTCTTTGAAAGCTGCGTGGAAAACTTACTCTCTTGATTTCTGAAGCCTGCTTTCTCCCTTTGTAAAGATAAAACCACCCGATTAAAATACCATGTGTGAAAATCATTGGTCAATACTTAAAAATTGACGAACAGTCTCACTAGTAACCACAGAGAACTACCCTGGACCCAAAATTTTCCTTAAGGTAAGGAATAAAATAGCAATTATCATCATCACATTACTACTTTGATAATAAACTTGAAATTAGCGAAATTGTAGTTTGCTATACAGAGCCTTTTAAAGCTCTGCCTGAAATGCTATAAAGCTTATCAGGTAGCACCAGGGTGATCTGACCTACATCTAGACAACGTAAACACAAGCAAGTGCCTTCCAACTAAGCACACCTAAGAAGCCTCCGAAAACAACTTGCAAATGGAAAGTTATTTTCAAGTTTCAAAGCAATTTAACACCAGTGAAACAGCAAACTTGGTATTCCACAGTTACTTCTTCCATTAATACTGGTCATTATTTTCCTTGCTCAATCAAGAGCTATGTAATCGAAGTAACCAGCAACCTATTGCCAGTTCTACGTTAAATCCTTAAGCTGTTCTCTGCCCCCCCGTTTTTTTTTGTCTGCTTAAAAATATGTAAGGTCATTTGCAAAGGCTCCCTTTGGAGATAAAAGAATAAATCCTTGATGTCTGGAAAAACATTCAAGACCAGAAAAAAAAAGTACAACTGATAGCTCTTTTTAACATCAGTCATTACACACACTACGTTTCCAAATAAACCCGACTGCTTGTGCCCTGTTCACAGAACAAAACCAGATGTTTCAGATCAAGAAATGTAGAGGCTGTTTTATAATTAAGTAGATGAAAAAATATGTAGAACAGACATTGCTGGTGGCTTCCAAGGGATGAAGTTCTGGCAGGGAAAGACAGCAGGCTTAGAAGTACAAAGGTGAACCTACAGCGATTTCCCATTTGTAGAAATAACTGCGTATGTGGCTTCACAAAGCTAGTTACAAGCTAAATGTCCTTTGTTTGTTTGTTTTCTAAGGGAAGGAATCAGGTATACCCTGCACTTTCACCTGTTCAGGAACTTCAAATGCTTGCAGACTTTTGTTTTCCTTACCTACGCATTGTTTCCCTGGTGACTTTTTAGAGGGAGCAAACAATGAAAAATGAATGTAAAAACGTACTAAAATAAAGGAGACCGACAACGGGAGGCCTCTCAGAAAATAGTATTACAGGTTCTGAACCCACAGATGGTAAGATCTAGGTAAAATGAAGTTACTTAGTAAAAGGTAAGGATATCCTTCTACACAGAAATGCAAATAAACAGGATCGGTTATGGTAATTAGTATTCAATTATATTTTGGTACATTGTGCATAAAGGACTTCATTGTGAGCTGACTAGTGATACCTAGGTGAGCACTGAGGTCTTGTCCAACCTAATCGATCCTACAACCCACGCTGAGGCAAATGACAGAATGGCCATAAAACCAAACTAGGTGAAAGTAGCGGTAACTTCTGCGGGAAGGGAACTTTTACCTTCTTTTCTTGCTATTTTTTAAACGAAAAAAGAGGTTACTTCTGCATTTTGAGAGCAGTTAAGAGTTAACAGCCTCACAGAGACGCTACCCCACGCCGATCTTACAGAAGGAACATAGAGCAGAAAGCAAACCAGGAAATAGCCAGTCACTTCTCGACTGCTGCGAGCCGCACTCCGTCTCACGCTTTAATTGAGCAGAGCCCGCACTAACCCTAATGAATGAGGGAAAACGCGGCTCAAGTTGCCACTTCCAGAGCCTGATTTTGAAGAGCGTTTGCTTGAGCTCACGGACACATCACGCAGCTCATTCGGAGACTTTTGGCCAGCGCCTATGGACGATTTCAGCTCCGAAAATTACCGTTTCCTCAGAGAATAAGAATTAAAATCTGAAAGTGAAGGCTCCACGGGCTCCTCGCCTGCGTCCCCTGAGGGGAATCCTCGCTCTGCTGCGAAGCCCGCGCCGCAGCGTTTGTTATTTAGAGGAGAAAAGGGGGGGGAAAAAAGCAACCAAAGCACAACTTTCGGGCAAAGGGCCGGCCGAGGAGCAGCCAGAGCCCCGTCCCCGCCGCCACACCCAGCAAGGAGCCTTTGGGCTTAATTGCTTCGGCGCCTTCCTCCTCTCCTCCTCCTCCTCGGAGCTCTCCCGAAACTTTTCGGGGAGGCACCGCCGCGGTCCCAGCCCGGGGGACCCCCACAGCGCCCCGAGGGGACCCCAAGCCCACCCCGGGGACTCCCCACAGCACCTCAGGGACGCCCCCAAACGCCCCCCGGGACCCCCCGGCCCCACTTACGATCTCGGAGCGGCCGTCCCGGCAGGCGTTTTGGAAGCGGGCCTGCCTCTCCTCGTGGGGCCGGTCCCTGAAGCCGGTGTATTTAATCTGCGGGGCACAGGGCGCTCAATCAGGGGGGGGCACCGGCGGTAAGATAAGGGGCAGCGCGGCGCACAGACTGCGCTACCTCCCCCCCCCCCTCCCCCGGTCCCCATGAGGAAAGTTTCCCCTCGGTGAGGCCAGCCTCCCCCGCAGCCTTCCTCGCTCCTCTGCCTCACCTCGCACTCGCGGCTCAGCTTCCTGAAGAACTCCTCGTTCTCGAACTTGCTCCGCTGGTCGGGGACGACCCGCGGCATGGTGGTGGGGCCGCCGGCTGCCCTTCCTCCCTCCTCCTCCTCCTCCTCCTCCTCCACCACCACCTTCTCCTCCTCCCTCCGTCCCTCCTCCTCCACCTCCCTGTCCCAGCCCCGGCGCTACGCCTCGCCCTTTGTTAGCCCCCAGCCGGCGCCCCCCCCCCCCTTCTTCTCCTCCTCCTCCTCCTCCTCCCCCCGCCGCGCGCGCACAGCCGCCGCCCGCCCCCGCCCCCTCCCCTCCGACTTCCTCCCCGCCCCGCCAACTCCGGCCGGGCACAGCCGCGCCATTCACAACTCCGCCGCCGCCACTGCGCTTGCGCTGCTGCTCCGGCTGCTGCTGGTGCTGCTCCTGCTGCTGGTGCCGCTCCTGCTGCTGGTGCCGCTCCTGCTGCTGGTGCTGCTGCTGCGCCTCGGGGGCTCGCGCGCCGCCGCTGAGGCGGGAAAGGGGACGCGCGCAGGGAGGGGGGGGTGTCGCCCCCCCCCACACACACACACACCCCGAGGGTGAGGGGAGCCGCCTCGCTCCCCTTCTTTTCGCTAACGCGGCTCCTTGACATGGTTTCCGGCTTCCTGCTTCGAGGGGAGCAGCATCAGAGCTGCTGAGGGAGGGCGGGATGGCACCCTCAGTGCCCTTCAGCCCCCTCAGCCCTCCTAAGTCCCCCTCAACCCCATGGTGGGTGCTGTCCCCTCAGGGACACCAGGAATCCTGGGATCATGAGGGTTGGAAAAGCCCTCCAGGATCACCTGGTCCAACGACCACCATCACCCACTGAGCCCTGTCCCCAAGCACCGCGTCCAACCTTGAGCACCCCCGGGGACGGTGACTCCACCACCTCCCTGGGCAACCCATCCCAACGCCTGACTGCTCTTTCTGAGCAGAAATGTCTCCTCATTGCCAACCCGAACCTCCCCTGGCGCAACGTGAGGCCATTCCCTCCGGTCCTGTCCCTGGTTACCTGTGAGCAGAGGCCGACCCCAGCTCCCCACAGCTTCCCTTCAGGTAGGTGCGGAGAGCAACGAGCTCTGCCCTGAGCCTCCTCCAGACCAAACACCCCCGGTGCCCTCGGCTGCTTCCCATAGGACTTGTGCTCCAGGCCCCTCACCAGCTTCATAGCCCTTCTCTGGACATGCTCCAGGGCCTCGACGTCCTTCTTGTAGTGAGAGGCCCAAAGCTGAGCACAGCACTCGAGGTGTGGCCTCACCAGAGCACAGGGGGACGATCACCTCCCTGGTCCTGCTGGCTGCGCTGTTCCTGATACAAGCCAGGGAGTGCCAAGCAGGGCTGTGCCCTGGGCCTGCTGTCCCATTTGGGTCAGGAGAAGGGAGAGGTGGCCGTGTCACAGCCCCGAGGGTGTGAGTGTGGAGGGGGTACCCCTCAACCTCACCCCATGAGGGGGCCCCCCTCATGGCCGCTGAGAGCCCAACAGCCAGCGCAAGGGCCCGTTGGCACCTGGCTTGGCCAAAAAGGTGGCCCCAAGGCTGTACCGCACCACTGCCAAAGGAAACAAACCCCTTCCTGCTTCCCTGCTGATTTACAAAACACAGAATTGCAGGGGCTGCATCAGCCCCCTTGCCTGTGCAAGAGCTACAGGAACGAGCGCTGCCTGAGCAGGGCATGGACATGGGCGAGGGGCCTGCCTGGGGAAGAGAGGAGGTGCCCACTGCTCGACAGCCCGCAGCAGGGATGCTCAGTGCCTTTGAAATCCTGGCATCGACCTAGAGCAAAAAGCTCAGCATTTCACCTCACATACATGTCAAAAACACAGCAATGAGACTGCAACTTAACTCGTCTTCCTCTCAAACAGGCGTTCTGCAGGACCTGATTCAATCAGGGAGCCTGGCCGGACGTGCATCACCTGTCCCTAAACCTTCTTATTCCATCCATATCCTAATGATCACTTTTTTCCTACAATCCTTCCTTGCTTTTTAGCAGTGTCGTAAGGGTAGGTGCACACGCCAAAGAACAATTGGATAGTACAGTGCCTATTGCCAGCATAAAAATATTAGCGCATATTAGATCTTTTGATAAAGAAATGAGGTTTTCTAATCTCTCAGCATTACAAGCTTAACTTTACACGTACTCATGCAAATTGAAAGAGGGCAATACTAAGGTTAGCCAGAAGGCATGATGTGAATCAAGTACTAGCAAATTAACAAAAAATGAGGGAAGCGTCTGTATTCCTTAACTATTTGTATACAGACTTCATTTTAAAAAATGAAGTTTTTTTTTTCTAAATGTAGAAAATATTCTTCAGGAAGTTTAATACATTTGTGATCAGTGGAACCTGCAGATTTAAGCAATAACTCCAGATGTGTTAAAGCTGTATCTTCCCATTTTCACTTTGTTACTGTAATGCAGATATGCAATGTACATTCAGAAGTTAAAAGCACTAAAAGAACTGTTTAAAAACATTTCTTCAATAATAACCTAATCTGAAAAGAAGCTGCACAGAGACCGAAAACATAGAAATGTTATGTATTGTCTTGATTAATATAGATTAATACCAACCCTTAAGCAAAATTCTCATGAATGTCAGGCATATTTAGAGGTCCCCCCAAAATATTTTTTTTTTAAAAAAAATCCATATCTATTCATCTTACAGCAAGATCAATACCAAATGCGTAGACCTGCAGGAGAGCTGCCAAGTTCATAAGGTAGAAATCTGCTTCCTTAACCTCTAGTAATCTTTCATTACTCGCTAGTACATTGCACAGCTCCTGCCCCCCCAACACCAACTGAACATGCCTTTTTCCAAACAACATTAAAAAAAAAAAAAAAAGTTATGAAGGTCAAAAGCAAGATGAATGTTTGTAAAACCCTAAAATAAGAAACAGGAATCGTGATCACTTAACAAGTTGTACGGTATTTTCTTTTTCCCTTTTCTTTTTTTCTTGGTCCACATTTTTCAAGACTTTGTTTGGAAACAACATAAATTTGCTTTCCTCCCCACAGCCTTTTGTTTGGCATTTGTCATCCTGGAGTTTTCATCTGTCCCCTGCAAAGGTTTTGTTTTAAATAAAGTGAGTCAATATTATTGGAAAGTCTGTACCAGAGCAGTCACTGCCTCTGTCTGTTGCCTCCCTTGGTCTGGTGCAGAAATAGACTAGCAGGAAGGGGTGAGAGGTGAGATAGAAAACAGTCACACAGCCTCATATTATTCTTCTGAATTTATCCAGTTTCTCTAGGCTAAGATGACTTGAAAAAATGAACTCTGAAGAATTCCTCCTTGGTGAAGAGATCTGATTCCTTTACATAATAAGAGATATAACTGGAAAAAAAAAAAAAAAAAAAAAAAAAAAAAGCTTCACGGGAAGCTTACAAAATTGCCCAGCTCTTCCCCTCACTACCCCATGCAGCCCCAAGCAATTACTAAGGCAACTCAGGTCTTAAAGGTAGAAAAGTTCCTAATTTATTTATTTTTTAATTCCCAGACAGATACAGGAGAGGCACACAGATGAATGCCTTCACTGCACGAAAGGCTCCAGCAGAATTTCGATAGTTATTTACCCTGCTTGGCCACAGCTGCTGGCGCCTGGCCAGACATACAACATCCATGCAGAACAGAAGCAGCTTCGCAGGTGGTAGCTGGGGGACACGGGAGGGAAAGCTGAGGTTATCGCGTTGGAGATGGGATACAAACTCATGGGCATTCTGCAGCTCACCGCGCTGTTTTTTGCTTTTACTTTTTAGTGCTGTATCGTCTATGCGCCAAAACAAGCTAGAATCTCCTTCCTTGTGCATTACCTTGTGCGTTATTGGTCTCAACAACATTGCTGCAAACCCTTTCAGCGCAGCTCAGGCTGCTCAAGTGTTAGTAGTCTTACCTTGGCCTGTAGATCCTTGTGCTGTTGATACACAAGCTGAGAACTTAGCCTGCTCGTTGGGCCTCAGGGTGAGTCACCTTCAGAAAATAGAAATGGTCAGACTCGTAGACATGCTACTTTCAGAGCGATTTCTCAGAAGATGTCCCTTTTCAAAATAAGACCTGAAGTGTTTGCAGTGCATGGATAGTTAGGGAAGAATACCTCTTAAAGGTATTACAGAGGGGACGTTTCTGAGAAAGGGAATTTTCTTCAAGTGGCAGGTCTCGTATGTACTGATCTTACTACAACCCTTCTCTACCATGTCTTTAAACTTTCTGGTTTCCCCTACGTAGCAGTATTTGATGAACAACTGTGTGGTACCGATGTTGAATTACTCTCTAGACTTTGTGCATGTGAGACACTAATAAGCAAGACTCCTGTGTATCCATTGATCTATGGCAGCTGCATCATCATCAAACACCAGTGTTATGTATATACAAGCTACTCTATGATTATATATCCATTAATAAACTGTTTGCAAGATATAATTATGCGCATTAAGTGTGAAATGTAATCCCCTTGCGCAAGGTCTATGCTTATGTGTTACACAAAATTCAGGGGGAGACAGGGAGAAAAAGAGCAGATGAATCGATAGCTCTCTTTGCTCCAGACTGATTTTTGTTTCTCTTCAACTACAGCCAATGTTCCCAACTGGGATATCCTCACTGAAGTCTTCCCACCAGCAACCTGGGGTATTGCTGATCAGTTCTTGGAACCACAGAGACAAGCAGAAACCATCCTGAAGGTTTCTAATTCATCTACAGAGCAGCCTTTCATGCCTAGCCTGCATAAATCAGCATATGGATCTATCTTATCTCATGTCTCCCAGACTAACCCTAATGAGGCATATAGGCAGTGCTGAGGGCCACGATCTAAAGTCAATTCGTGTCTGTGGAAGCACGGTACATGGAAATGTATGTAGGTAAATGCAACGATATACAGCTTTTCAGGACTTGGCTAAGTACAAAGTTAATACCTAAACATCTTACATAGCCCAGAGAGAGAGACAAGAGCCATACCACAACAGCTAAACAAAACCTAATGTTGCATTCTGAGTGGGAAGCCTACCGGTTCAAAAATGCTAAGCACGGCAGGTATGAGCGGGGAAGCAGCACCTGATCTCTCTTTTCTCTAAACCAGGCTCCAGGAGGGATGCATCTGTCCAATCCAGATACCAAACCTGGAACCTTTTTCCTAAAAGATGCCTGCAGGTGCTACTTGAAGTAATTGAACGGGCCTTTCCCTTGCAGGAACGTGACTCCTCATGAGCCCTTGTCGCTCCCAAGCATTTGGAGTACTCGGCCAGGGTGCAGGAGACCCTTCCCTCTCTGAAGCACCCTACTCACCACGACCCCAGTGCAGGAGCAGCTGGGCTGACACCTCTGCTTCCACCTGGGACGTGACCACAGTGCAACAAGGGACCTAAGACTTCATAGGCAAGCCTGAACGGAAAGTCAGTAAAAAACCCCACCATCTTGGCCACTTTTCTTGGCCTAGCAGTCTGGATGCTTTCGAGGGCCTGATCCTGCAGCCTGGCCTATTTCTGGGGATAGATAACCTTTAGGGTCCCTTCCAACCTGAGCTGTTCCACAATTTCTGCTTTTGAGCAGAGAGAGTTGAATGGTGTGCTTCACAAAGAAACACCCTTTGATACATGTCTCGTATCTAGCATGGGATGCACAGCCTGTGACATCCACCTGAATACACTTCTCTGACATTCTCATACCAACAACTAACCACAAAAAGGTGGGAGATGTGTGTGACGGCAGAAATACAGCGTCACACCAGGTACATGCGTCTGATGCAGCAAAGGCAGCCTCTGATTTTTTCGAGCTTGGCACCGTCTTAGGAAAACACAACGTCATAATGAATTGAAAATCTGTTTAAATTTTTCAATTAATCAGGGGAATACGAGCATTTTTCTGGAAACCAACATGAAATGAAATTTGAGAACATCAGAACCAATTAATCCTCCGATGAGGCAATGGGGGCTGAACTACACAATCAGTTGGAGAACTAAAACAGATTATCCCGGAAGGCTACTTGACTTCTGTACTGGTTAATAGGAATAGTGATGATGAGTGAAGCAGACATACTTTTCTAGGATCCTGTGCAATCTATGTGTGTTTTGGCAGAGGAGCTATGCAGCTTTCAGGTTAAAACCCTTTTTCCATTTTACCAATTGCATCACAATGTGAAAAGTATTATGCGAAGTCTGCGTCTCCATGGTCTGGTGAGCAGAGGGCAGGACTGATTGCCTTGTCCCACTCTGCTTACAGCCTGCTAAGTGACTATGGGCATCTCTCTTCACCTCTTATTCCTCCATTCCCCTCCTACCAAACAACTCGACATCCCCAGATGAAGATACCGAAATCTCTATGTAAATAGCCAGACACTGTCATTATCTGCGATGTTGAGCAACGAGGAGAAAGTTTAACTGAGCTCAAGGCATGACTCACCCAAGCCCACATACATAAAAGGAAGTGTTTAAAAACTGCCTTCGTGAAATTACTTCTGAAGATGCTGCTATCGCCGTGCACACCGTACTGACGGCACTCAGTCGTGTGTTGCTCAGGCATGGCTTGTCCCGTGTATTATCTACTGTGCTTCTATCCGCAACAGTGTCTCATCACATTGGATTTCTTAATCCACTCACAACTTCAGCAGCCTTGCAGGCATTTTAAAGAACATTTAAGCCCAAGACATAGATGTTGGACAATATCTGTAATCTTGTCACTGTCCGCGAAGTCCCTGCAGATATTTAGATCTTGAGTGCTTCCAGAAAGCAGCATGAGAATGGACGGTGCAGACAGTTTCAGTTCCTTGGGGCCAGCACGACCCAGCTGCAGCAGTCTGGCAGCACGGAGGGGATGAAAAGTTGCACACACAGGACATCTGAGGTTTTCTTCCACATGGAAGTCCCAGTGACACTACGTGGTCACAAGTAGTGAGTCTAAAAAACAGTAAAAAAAAAAAAAAAAAAAAAGAAGAAGAAGAAGAAAAAAGAAAACGTGTGTGCTCTAGAAGCCTCCACCAGCCAAATCTCTGTCTGATAAGCTAAAGCTAAATCCATCTCCCTGGGTTAATTACATTTGCTTGTCTTCTCTTTCTATCTTCAGGGTTTTTTTGTTGTTGTTTTTCTGCTAGCCTGCACGGAGCTGTTAAAAACTGCTTGACGCCAAGCTTGTGGCTGATGGAAGAACAGCTTGTGTGCAGGACAGCACGAGCACCTGGTCCTGCAGCCATCCCTTCCTCCTCCTGCCTGAGCAGCACCGGGCTTGTGCAAACTCAAGGCGTGGATGACAAACCCTTGTAGGGATAGCTATTTCAGGGCTGAAATGGAGATGGTGGGGGAGAAAGCTAAATAGGGACTGACTCAAAGTCCCATTCTTGCTTCTCATGTGAATGTTTATCACTGAGTGAGCTCAGAGTTATAATCTGCAATACATTTGGTTTATAAACAGTGCAACTGTTAGAGGTGATTCAGTCTCAGCACAGATAATGTCCAAGTGACTCTTCGGATTCCAGCGAGGGTACTCTTGTAAGCTTTGTGCTGAACATCTCTGCTTTCACAGATCCAGTGGTGGAAAGCCATTGCATTCACAAAGCCTTTTTCTTTATATTTTTTTTTTCTATGGTCAAAGCAGAAATGAACTCCCAGCTCTAATCTAAGATTTAAGACCTTGCCCTGCTGAAATACAGATCCTGGTAAACTGCATGGTAGGAGAGATTTGCCACAGAAGCGCTGAAGCTGAAAATGTTTTGTTAGTGAGAAACAATGCACAAAAAAACCTCCTCTTTCAAAGTTCTGTGTGTGTTGTCTGACACCACTCCAGAGAAGTTTATCGGCACAATTTACATTAATCTTAATGAGAGTTTAGTTTAAACCCCCTACTCTCTTTTCAGGAAGTTACCCTAAACGTAGCTGCGTTAAAGTTTTCCACTGTCATTCAGTCTTCTTGCTTTCTCTGCCTTTCAAAGTGTGACCAGCTATAAATTTGCCTCATAAAAGGCAGCAAAAACACCAGCCTTCAAACCACCAGGTTACTAGACAAATCTTTTTATTAAAGAATGAATTTCATTTGCAAGGGGGAAGTGGCATTTCAGAACTGAGCTGAGCTCTGCTGACTTATTGCACACTAATTACCTCACAAAAACGTGTTTCCATTACACCTGACACGACAGGCAGCCACATCGTATTGTAAGAAGTGGATCACAGGCTGTCTCCATGATTTTGGAGAAATCAGTGCTTCACAGAGACCGGGATTTGAAGCCACGCAGTACGTTGTCTAAGCAGACTTTCCAGGGCAGGAAGAGCTGCCACCATTTACAGATGGATCCCAGGGCGGTGATTTCTCTTGCTGAGGCTGATACTGAAAATTAGCAATATTTAAATTTGCGTCTCAGACCAAGTCCGCAAGGAAATTTTCCTCTTTATCAGCACATTCCATCGCAGGCAGGTTTGGAGCACTCTGGCACAGGGGGACGCAGACCGCTGCTTTCATTATGGAGTCTGCAAAGAAAGTTAAAAAAAGAATTTAAATACCTGGCTGCTGCTCTGGGGCTCTACCTAACCCCGCCTGCCTCCTGCCAGCTCAGAAAAAGCAAAGCAAAACCCATTTCTTGGGTGTGTGCTGCTGAGGGAGCTGCCTTTTCACCTTCTTTTAATACAGCGCTGTTATTGTTTTTGTTCGCATTGATCTTATCCTTTGAGAATTTGGAAGGGATTTCAAAGAGTCAAGGGTGTTGATAGTAACTTTGTTTTCAGGCTTCTCCTCCACTGCCCCAGCTATTTGTTTTTACTGCCTAGAAATGAGGATGGCCCCGGTTCCCCTGGCTCGATCCAAGCGGGCGCGCCCTGAGCCCGAGCGAAGCCTCGCAAACTTCCCTTCGGCTTCGTAAGGGCCCAAGAATTTCCCTGTGCAGATTTGATTGCATGTCCCAGGTTGAAGGCTGTATTTACAGCTACCCCTCTGCCTTCTTCACGGCCCAAGACAGATTCCTCGGCACTCTCTACCCTAGGATTTTCCTATTAGATGTGGATTTTCCCCTCTGAGTCTTTAGCACTGTAATTTCTCTGCCGCATATTTGTGCTCTGCTCCCCCTGCCCAGGAAGGAGACCAGCGAGACATCTCTGAGCCAGCAGTGAAGGAAACGAGGCAGCAGAGCAGCGAGAGGTTGTTCTTCACCTCTTGGTCACCTCTGTGGCCTCCGACAGCAGCTGCAGCGTTTGGAGACATCCAGCAAAGCTCGAGACTGACCCACGGCATGGGGAGAAGCAAAGGTCACTTCCACAGTTTCACTAGAAAGAAATTCCAGTGGCTGCTCAAACCCCATAATCCAGACATGATTAATGTGTATCGAAGGCAGATCTGGTTTCATCGGAGATCCTGGATTGTGAGCAGTCTTAGCTGTTGGGGGAGAAAAAAAAAATGAAAGCCAAAGAAGGAAAAATAGAGCTCAAATACAAAGTTGGATCCCGTCACAGGAGCGTTAGCAAATGACAATGTTATCCTACACAAAGACAAGCTGCTCTGGGGAGCGTGAAAACAAAGGCAGGCTGCTTTCCTTAGGATTTGCACCTCCATTCTCCCACGGCACCTAGGTTTAAGCTTTTCACAGGAATTTCTCTGAAACCCTCTTTCCCTCCCACTCTCAAATTTGCTTGAATTTGACCTGCAGACTCAGCGATTTGCGGTGTAGGAGGATGGAGAGGGGGGAAAAAAGCACACAGGCATAGTAAGCTCCCACACCTTGCTTCGCTATGAAGCCAGCATCAAGCTGAGCTGTGGCAGGGTGAGGCTTTTAGGACAGAAAGTCCTTTCAGGACAAGGAGAACGGCTCCTGGCACCTCTCACGGGAAGCATCTCGGTACAAACCCGACAGTCTCTGACCCGTGTCTGCCACGGAGAGCTGTCGCTGTACCTGGCCGGCAGATCTCTGAGTCCCAGCCCCGCTCCCACTTTCCAGATCCCTCTTCCAGAGCTCTCAAGGCTTCTAAAAATAGCCCCACCACCAAGGTTCTCCCATTCAGCCATAACCTCGCTCTCAGAAACAGCTGAGATTTTTGGCTGCATTTAAAAAAAAAAAAAAAAAAGCAAAGAGGGGGGAAAAAAAAAAAAAAAAAAAAAGGGGGGTGGAAAACAGCTTGAGGGAACTGCCTGGCGTGGAAAAGCTTTAGCCTAAATAGCTTTGGCAAGGCTGTAAGCAGTCAGACTGCTTCTGACAATGAAAACCACCCGACACTCCTGATCCATGCGTGCCCACTCAGAAAAGCGCAGACACCGCTTGTCCCTGCAGAAACCACCGCTCCACAGCAGATAAGGCTTCAAGTCACAGCAGCAGGATCGAGATTAGGGAGGAGGTACCTCCCTAGTACCTTTAGCTGTAAAGGTACTTGAGGCCTGGGATGGATACCCTGGGAGAAATTGGCTTCCATCGCGGGAGGTGGTTAGAAGCAGATGGAGCGCAACCATCCCTGCCGCGGCAAGGAGCCAAGAAGTGAACAAGGTGACATGGCCAAACTCTCTACACACAATCATCTAAGCACGCTAGCAATGAACAATGCATTTCCCTCTGAAGAAGGATTTTGTAACTGTTGAAGTGATCCATTGCTCCCTGCTTTAACTGTGGTGATATTTCTACCCCCACCCAAAAGACGTGATGAAGTGGAGGCGCACGGGGGCTACACGCCTTGGCCCATGCTTATCCAAAAACCCAGCTCGAGTAGGGCTGACGACACCAGTACTGAGAGTTCTGCATTCATCGCTTCTCAACCCGAATCATTCTTCTCCCTGGGAATTTCAGAAAAGTTCACACACACATTTTCACAGCCACTGATTGATGGGGTTCCTTTTTTTTGGCTGCTGCTTCTGCTCTAGGGTTTATCTGAGCCCAGTGTCCTAGGCTCTCCTTACAGCTACCTCATCCTCTCTTTCTTCTTTTCTCCAGCCAGGGGATTTCCACTCTGTTGTCTGTCAGATGCAAGGTTACAGACATCCCTTTTATCTAGCAGTCTGCTCTAACTCCATCTTTTGGAGGAAAAAATCTGGTCACAGTTCTTCCTCCCCATTTTCATCATCTACTTTTCAACTCCTTCCCTGCACTTCCAACCTGGCTGGTCTTCACTGGATGTCTAACAGCTTCATAAAACAGGAATTCCTGTTCGTTTGCAGTTCCTGTTCCTTCTCTCTCCAAGTCACATTTTCATTGCAGAAGCCCGCAGTGAAATCCTTTGGGAAAGGGAGGAAGCCTCTTGAGAGTGTCAGAAGATTGAACCGCGAACGTCCTACTGCTGCCCAGCCAAGGAAGTCTGGTGGGCAGCTTGTGGCCCTGGGAACGGCTTGGTTCCTCACCACTTCTCTTTTGCTCTTAACAGCAGCTTCCTTGATGTTATCTTGTGCCAACAAATCTATGAATATCAGTTTTGAGCTTCACAGATCTTTTGAGATCCAGAGGCGTTGTGTTTCTCCCACCCTGCTCTCTTTCAGGCTTGGTTTCACATCCTTCCTATTTACCATAATTTTCTCAGTAGCACCAAACTGTTCACCTGTTTTTCTTTTGTTTCCCTCTAGATGGGAAACAGCCACAATTCGTTCAGGATCCGGTCTCCTTGAGCTCTCTGCAGATTGATTTCCCAGAGCGCTGGATCCTGGCCTCTATCACATCTGCTCTCACTCAGTTTGGCAACACGCTCCTTTTCCACCCTGGTATCTTAATGGCTCTTTCTGCTCGGGTAAGGAGTCTGCTGCCATTTCTGAGTTGCGCCCTTTATTTTGTCTTTATCTGGTAGGAAGCTGCAGCAACCTTCATTTCCCAGGATGAAAACCACGTGCGTCTTGTGCGCTACGGCTTTAGGGTCAAGGAGGTGAAGCGTGGCCGCTCGGTTCAGCCTTCTGCCTACAGCAAAAGCCAGGCAGGGATTCAGGGGATCTGCTTCTTTGGCTCCTCTCTCAGCCAGACTGAACAAGGGCAACCCACAGCAGCAGTCGGGGATTACCTTCCTGACAGATCTGCCCCCGGGCCGCGCAGTCCTTCATCACCTCCACAGTAAGCTTGCAGAATCTTACAAAGGGGAAAACAAGCTTACCTAACTGCTATTTGCAGCTCTCTTTCTCTGCTGAAAGCCACAGCCTGGGCACCACTCAGCTGTGAGGCAATGGCCAGGGAAATTGTTCCTAGAAGAAGAGAGCGAGTCAAGCTCTCCGGACTTACTGGTAAGAGCTGCCAATAAAGCACTTCAGAGCAGAGCCCTAAGGTCCTACTCTCTGTTTCGAGGTGTGTCCTTACCCACTGCACTGTACATCTTGGCAGCAAAAGGCTGAATTTCAGCAGGTTTTCTCCCCTGTGCATGGCTGGAGATTTTTTTTCCCCCATAGAAGAAGCTGCAGATATCAGAAAGCGTCTCCCAGAACCGAATTTCCCCCAAAACCACGAAGCTGGGAAAAGCCCCCACTTTCTACTCACTGCAAAAATCCCTCAGCATCTGAAATTCAATTAGCTACTGACCCCAAAACGCTCAGCAATGACTTTTGAGCTCAATGAAATTAAAGCTGGTTGAGTCAGCCTGCTCTTTAGGTAAGCAGAGCTTGGTGTCAAAGCCACACGCCACTGCTGTCCCCACCCAGAGAACAGAAAGTCCCAGCGGTGGCCTCCCGCGGGTCCGTCTCCCAGCGTTTGTCACTTGCAGTGCATTTAGCAATCCTGGCATCGAAGCCAGCAAACATCTCCCAAAAACCCCAGGAGCAGCACATGGTGGCTGCGCTTGCTGCTCACTCCTGCTGCCTGTGCACGGTTTGATGCAAACAGCATGCAAAGTGCTTTGAAAGTCAGCTCTGCACGTTGTGTTTCTTTCTTTCTTTCTTTTTTTTTTTTTTTTTTTTTTCTCTCTGAAGCCACCTGCAATCCACCTTTTTTATGCTTATGTAGGCAAAACCGAGGGGTGGATCGCTGCAGTCCCGAGTGCAGAGGTAGGCTGCTCGACTCTTGGTGTGAAAACTGCAGCCTCCTCCGCTTTGTTGCCCAAACACCGGTATTTAACGACAAACAAGAACTTTTCTCCAAGGAAAGCAAAGCTGCCACCACCCAAAAGTGAGAAAACAGGCTCGCCAAGCCCCGGTTATTAGGCAGAAGGAGCTGCACTTAAAGCACAAGCAAAGCAGAGGTGTGCATGAATATGGACATGAAGTCGGGTCTCTCGATTCAAATCCTCTGCGCCGCCTTTGAACTGAAGAGGAAGTGCTCGTGGCGATGCAGGATGCAAAGCTGATTACGCTTCTCTCTGTAAGAAAACACATGTAGCCGAGGAACACATGACCGTGCTGGAAGGTGAAAAGGAGGCTCAAATTCAGCACTTTGTCTCCTCAGACAAAATGCTCGCTCTTTTTTTAAATGTTCATCCTACTTTCTGCTCAGGGACTTCAGAAAACACAAAAGATGATTTAAAAAAACAACAAACCCACCCAACATCCTGAGAACAGAGGCTGGAGAACACTGCGGGTCCGTGAAACCGCCGGGCAGCGAGCTCCTCTCCGTGCAGCCCCAGCTCTGACCTCTCCTTGTTTCACCCCTGTCTTTCACAAAGTCTTGGACCCTCCCAGAGAGCATCGCCCCTCCGCTGCTTTCTCACATTTTTCCACTAACGTACTCAAACTATTTAAATTCCTTAATTGTCTTTTGGATTCTCTAATTCTCATTTTAGGTGCACGAAGCCTCTGCCAGGGCAAGCACCCCCTGCGGCATGCCCACTTAGAGGTAGTGCCCAGCGCCTGGGGGCAGGCACAGGTCCCCAGGGACAACACCAGGGACACGGACAGCGCAGTCACCGGGCCAGACGCTGCTCCAGGTGCTGGGGGCTCGGGAGCCCGAGGGCCACGTTTCCCTTCTTGCAGAAGGTGCACACACTTTGCATGTAACTCGGGGGTACTTCAACAGCAGCAGAACAAACTGCAGCCTGATCCTTCGGCCAAGCTTTCATTACCCTCGTGGGATTTTCTCACAAATGTCCTGCCCTAGCCCCCAGGGGAGGGCTTGTCAAGCACGGCTTTGTCACAGCTTGTAAGGACAGCAAGGACAGATCAAGAGCAGATGCTCTGTTTAAATTGCCAATGTTTCCAATGACCGCTGATCACCAGCACGGCCCCCAGTTCAGGAAGACTTTTATTCCGCACATGAATGAGATGCGAGCTTGTGCTTCAAATTTGTTCTGAATCAGGGCTGAAAGACTTGATTTTTTTATTATTTTTTTCCCTCATTTAAACACTGAAACCTGAGACTGTAGCCCAGTGCATGGAAACGTCCCTCCACACTGCTCCATCAGCTCATGAATCTCGTGGAAAGGACATCAGTTACAGGTTGCTGCGACTGCGGGGAAAGCTGAGCCTTGCATTCATCTTCCCACCGCACTTATTAACGGCGAAGACGTATGGCGCTCTCTTGCTATCAGATTTAGAAAAGTTTTGGAAGCCTGTGGCGTGTGATGGACTCTGACATGCTTTCCTTGGACTGAGCATCAGGTTGCATTTTGATTAGGAGAAATGTATACCGGGGGAAGCTGGGCAATGATGAATTAACAATTTCCTATCGCTTCCTCAAACTGGCAATTTATTTTAGGTGGAGCAAATTTACGTCAATTGGACGATTCCATGGAGACATTGATTCACTGGGAATTTAAAAGTACAGCAAAGAAAGCATTCAAAGAGTTTTAATCAGAAAGAGCACAGTTCTGATTAACTCCAGGATTTTCAAACAGCTAAAAAAAATAAAAAATAAAGACCAACTATTTCCCAAGCTGTGGCAATTTCCCAAAAACCTCTCTTTATATCAGCACAGTTTAGGTTGAGGCACGTTCTTAAGAGCCAGGACTCTCTGGCTTTCTACCATACACAACTAACACCGAACCAGCTCCTTCTGACACTGTCCACTGCCATTTGCGAAGTAATTAAAATAGCCGCTGAGAGGCCAACATTGGCCCCAAACCACGCTGAAACAGGGAACCGTAAGGCAAAATCCGAGCTGTGCTGCTGACAGTGGCCCTGCAGCCACCCGTGGATGAGAGGATTTAAGGCCAGAGACGTTTCAGGAGCTCTGCGGGTTGGGAGCAGCTCTCGCAGGCAGAGCTGAGCCCGCCGGCTCGTCCCGCAGTAATTCAGGGTTGGGGTTAATGCTCTTTGCCTTTGTTCCCCGTATGCTGCCGGAGAGCAGATATGCAAGAACACAGATTTACATGGGGAAGGAGGTTGTGGATCTTTGAGATTTAAGCAAAGAATTGAATCATCTGCAGTAATTACAGCCCTACCAGGCAGCAAAGGCTTCAGTTAAGTTCACACTCCTTTAATTAAAAAAGGCTGTATCTTCTTCCGTGTTAAATACCCTCATATAAATAATGAACTCTCAATACACATGGCCCAATAAATACCGCCTCAGGATTACATATTTATTGCCCTCAGTAAATAAAGCCATAATTTCCACTACTAACCGGCTATGAATAACCGTTTACAATAACAAAACAACCAGGTGCTGGTATCCAAATGAAAAACAAAAACGGCATTTCAAGACCTGGTTTTGTTATAAATTACCACTAACAGGGGCCATCCTCCTCTGGTCACCAGGCCGCTGTCCCAGAGGCTCCCACCTCTATGGAAAACCAGGCAAAATCCTGCCTTTGGGTCTGAGCTGATGGGAGCAGCGATGGGCAGCCAGAGCACGACGGCTTTGGCTTTGTTGGCGGAGGAAGCTCCTCTCGTTAGAGAGTTGGACGGCGCTGGGGGACGGACACATGGACTTTCACTCGCAGGTCACCAGTTCAGATCTGCTGGGGACGAGTAACGACAAGCTAATTGATCTCAGATGGCTGCTTGGTGGTCTCCGTCAAATGAATGCGGTGGTCTCGGTTCGGTCCCCTGGGGGGGGTGAGCGTCCTCATCATCGGGAACTGGCACGGGGCAGCTTCCCGGCGGGGTCATGAGCCCAAAAATGCCCTCCGAGCGGAGGCGGCCCCGTGCCAGCAGGGCTGGGGCTCGCTGGCAGCTTGACTCGAGGACCTAGCTCTTGCCAAGAAACTTCACAGCAGCCCCGGACGGACAGACGGACGGACAGACAGCCTCTTCCCAGCCCGTCCCTCGGCTCCCGGCAGAGCAGGAGGAGGTTTGCAAACTCCCTGTGCGTGCAGGGGAATGTGATGCCTGGGCCTAATTGGAGCAGCGCTGCTGATGGTCGCTTCTAATCAGGAGCTACTGTTTGCGTTACGGCTCTCTAATAACATATCCACTGTCCTTGGAACGCACGAGGAAAAATATGACCCTTTGCAACTCATCTGCTGGCTAAAATTAGTGATTTCTAGTGGTAATGCATTTCTTAAATTATGTCCAGTGGGGCAGAAAGAGCCTCAAAAATACTTCTCTCAGGAGGGTCATTTATTCTGACAGCAATGCTAAAGCAATAGATCTTTCTGTCAAGGCTCTGGGCCTCAGAAGAGTTTCTAGATACAGCATTGCTGTTTTATTTCTTTCGCTTAAACACCATTAATTGCCTCCACAGCCCTCTTTGCTGAAAACAATTGTCTGGGGTCAGCCCAGAGGGCTGCTGCTTCCCTTCCCGCTCGGCGCACAAAGGACGGGCTCATTACGGAGCCTGGCTGCAGGAGACACGGGCGGTCGGATGCTGCTCTCCCATGGCCGCATCCTGGACAAGCTGTGCCCGCAGCCAGGCTGCTCGGCAGGTTTGCTCCTGATGTGCAGGGACGGGCAAATCTCACCCCTCCAACAGGGCGAGATGGAAGCTGAGGTCCCGGCCCGGCGGTGCCACGCGATGGGGGGCTTGGGTGCACCCCGATTTCACAGCGGGGCTCCCTCACTTGGGGGGGACACCAGGAGGGCAGCTCCTCCCGGGGACAAATAGAAAATAGCAGAGGGAAAACCCACCCGGGTCTATGGGACTGGGGAGAGGTGAAGTGTCGGCTGTGTTCTCCATCCCAAACGTGGCCCTGGGGAAAAGGGGGTAGGCACGGGGATGGGGACACCTGGCACAGGGGTGGGACAGCCCGAGCTGCCCTACTCCTCACCCGGCCCCCTAGCACCTGTGTGACAGCAACCAGCGGGGATAAGGACCAGCTCATCGGCGGTGGGAATATACACGGGGGCGCGCGGAGGGAAACACGGGAGAACCAGAAAGCGCTGTATTTGCATGCATAATGGCCACGGTTGCTTCCCCCTCCCCAACTCCCCCTCACCGTCCCCTCCCTGCCATAAATTAGGGAGCAGGCACGAGGCGCGCTGCGGGTTTGGTTGGGGCAGGGCGAGGCCATGCAAATGGGCTCCTGCTTCCTCCTCTGCCCCGCGGGAGCTCTGCTGGGTGCTGTGCGCCCCGAGCCAGCTGCCCCGATTCCTCCTGCCCGTCCCAGGGGGGCATCTGCAACCCTAGGGGGGTTCAGCAGCATGGAGGTGTCTGTTCCATGGTCTCCCACCTTGCTGGTCACCCGTTTTGGTGCGGGGTGACTGCTGGGAGCCCCAGCTTCTTTATTCCAGGAGATGCTCCTCCTGCTTTAACACCTCCCTGCTGCACTGATACCCAGATCCCCGGCACGGCAGGAGGAACCCCCCAGAAGCCATGCCACCCCGCTGCTTCGTGTTCACCTGCTTTGCGCCGTGCCTTCCCTTTCTGCAGGGAACGATGCTCGAGCAGCTCCTCCATCAGAAATCAGGTGCACAATCCCTTTTGCTCTGCAGAAGCATCACAGGTACCTTCAACAGACCCCAAAGGCCCTCACTTTGGGTACAGGCACAGCTAGAGGCAGAAGCCCACCCTGGCTGCAGACTTTTATGGCCCTGCAGGTGACTGCCTGAGGGTCCTCGGGTGTGGGGCTCTGCCCCTTCCCCCTGGTGATGGGGATGAGCCCTTCCCCACGCCACACCAGGGGAAAACGACTGCCCCTGGCACCAACCCCATGGCCATCCTTCCCCCCCCCGCCCCCCCCCCCCCCGGCCCCAAAGGACCCCCTTTGGCCCCAGCTGCCCCCTCTGGGAAATGGAGCAGCTCTCACCAGCGTTCGTGTTCTGCGTGGTCACCCACCTCATAACCTGCTCATAAAAAAAAAGCCATTTTCCCTAGGAAACTGAGACTCTGCTCCCGTAAAGCCAGTATGTTAATACAGGAGGAGGACGGGCAGCACTGCGTGAGGACACCACAGCCAAAAGCACACCCGTGAAGGGTCCCAGGAGAAAGGTGCTGGGCAGGTGATGGCGGTGCAGCAGGGATGCGGGTGCCTATGAGCTGCAGGCCAGGACCGTGAGCTCCCTTTTTAGCATTAAATAGAAGGGAAAAAAAAATAATAAAAACCAAAACAACAACCCCCCCCTCCACGGAAAGCTGCCTGGGCCGAGTCTCGGCAGGAGCCAACAGCTCTGCCCTTTGCTCCAGCACCCTCGCCCAGACTCGGAGCGTGGCGGCGTGCCTTTGCAGGCTCAGCAGCCGGCTCTTAGCCTTGGATAAAGATCGATTGCTGCTTTATATCACCCCCCCTCCAGGCTGCAGCTCGCTCCTTTATTGCACGCCGTGCACTCGCCTTCCTTGCACGTCTGGGTGCGTTTTGGTGCTGGGGAGCAAGCCAGAGGGTACAGTGAGCTGCGCTCAGCCCCCGACGGCGCCTCCGAAACCCTTTTTGCATGTGGGGTGTGAATGCAGCCGCAGCAGCAGCAGCTTGCCGGGCAGCCGGCAGCAACGCCTGCTCGCTCAGTGCCAATTGCAATTAAAACACCGACACCAGCAGCCACCTCGTCCCCGAGGAGCCCTGCTCGTCCCGCAGGACCACTGCACGTGCAGAGAGGGGCAGCGCTGGGCGCTTCCGCGCAGAGAAGCGAGGGGTGCGCGTTGAGCCAGCTTTGCAGCCCGTCGGAGGGCGTCTGGAGAAACCCAAATTACGAGTGTGTGACTTGGAAGAAGACACCGAGTTGCATCACAGGCCAGGCCAGCTATGTCTTGTGAAACTGCGCGGCGATTAAGACAACAGACGTGTTTTGGTTTGTCTTTTTATTATTATTATTATTTTTTTTCCAAAAGCACTTCAGATCTCTCATTGAGGAAAGCAGGGAGATGACTCATCCCTCCTCTTTCAGACCCAGGAGGGGGGAAACAACAACAACAAAAACAACAACCAAGCAACAAAACCCATTTTCTAACCAAAATTTCAACCCGTTTGCTGTCTGGGTGCCTGCGGGCAGGCTGCGGGAGCAGCCCTGCGCTGCCTGCGTGCCCTCCTAGCACCCGGGGAGCTTCTGGATGTGCTTCTGCCCGGCTCCTGGATGTGATTCTGCCCGGCGAGGAACCAGACAGGTCCAGGAGGACCTCTTGCCTCCCATCCACGCATGTTTTTTGCCACCCTCCGCTGGGCATCGCAGTGCTGTGGAGCCGGGGAGCTGCGCCCGCTGCCCCAGACCTGCCCCGGGAAGCGGAGGAGAGGTGGATTTGGTTTTGTTTGAAGCTCTCGGGGAGGCGAGCACAGGAGTAAACACGTCCCGTGGTTGTTTGCGACGTGCCCCGGAGCGTCGCGGAGGCTTGGATGGCGCAGAGCCGGGGCGGGGTGCGTGGGGGGGACCCCAAAATCAGCGTCTGCGGGTTGGTGCGCGGCAGGGCGAGCAGAGGGAAGCCGCCCTGCTTCCAGAGCCTCTGCGAGGCTTCTGAGCATCCCAGACCAGCAATCTAATAGAAAATTGCAGGAATTACCTCCAGTAATGGGTTGATCTTGGCGCTGACTTTGCTTCTAGCCTTAAGCTCTGTATTAAGCGGGCCAAAGCCCACAGAGGCGTTCTTAATAGATTATTGCTTAATAAAGCAACCGAACGTATTTTCTCTGTAGGTTTTTGTCATCATCGCCTCCAGACGGCGTTCCTGGAGGGAACAGGGCTGGGACCCACCCCAAAGCCACCTGTGAGCCCACATCGACGGGGGCTTGGGGAGAAGGGCGATGCTCGAGGGCAGCTGGGGACTTTTAGCCCTTTTTGCCCATTTTTCAGTCCCTTTTTTGCATTAATGCCTCGGTGCCAGCAGACCCCGAATGGCAGGTTTAGTAACTTTTCCACGGGGCCTTAAGAATTCAATTTTGCTTTGAAATCTGCTGCCTCCAGGCAAGAAGTAGCAAGTTTTGATGCGCGCGGTGCCTCTTTGTCTGCGCAGTGGTCTCATGCAGAACGAGGAGGAGAAAAACAAAACTCTATCTCTATAAAGGATGCCATTGTGTAAAATTATTAAGTAAACAGGGCGGCCGGGGCTGTGTTTACCCACACCCACACGCTGCCATCGCCTGGGTTGTGCTATTATCCCCCCCCCCCCAGTTTTCCAGGGACATTGTTTGCCAGCCCCGGGTTGCTTTTTGGTGCCGCGCGGGGAGGTTTTGGCACGAGCTCCCCAGCTCGCTGCTCTCTTTACCGATAAACAGCAGCGGGTGCCTTTTAATTAACATCCTCGTTCGAGGCAACATATTATTTTCATTAAAATCAATAAATGCTCTCTGCTTGGACTTTCCTATGCCTTGTATTGAGAGCAAAACAAGCGCTGCTCCTGCCATCTGGCTCCCACAGCTCCTGGGCGGGATGCCCGTGCCCCAGAGCCGAACCTGTACGAAACGCAGCGTGGGTTGGGGGCTCGGGGACGGAGCCCCCCGCACCCCCTGCCCACCCTGCAGCCCTGCATAGTGACAACTGGGCTGAGAATGAAGGGCTGTGCTCTCCAAGAGGGTTTTATTTGCACTGGAGGCATTACAGATCATGGGCACCTGCAACAGAGCATCCCTGCCAGCGCTCTGCCCTGCAAACACCTCCACATCCCTCCACAATGCAGAAATTTCAGGGAGAGCCCCAAAACTTGTCCTGAAAAAGGCAGGTGTGGGTGGGAAAGGTGTTGGCAGGCTGGGTGCAGGGGTGCAGGTGGGTGCAGCAGGCATGCATGGAGGGGAGCTGCCCTTCACCAAGCAGCAGCAGGGCTGAGCTAGGCTCGATCCCGCACCACCCAGGCACCGCCACTCTCTGCTCTGAGCGAGCACCACGTCCCCACCAAAACACCATCAGCTCGCACCGACAAAAGCCCAGCTCATCCTCGGAGCTCCCCGACCCCAAGGACCGCTCGCCTTGCCCTCAGCACAGCCCCGAGCCTGCGGCACAACCTTATGCCTGCACTGGCACAGCGTTAGTGCCCAGACAGGCAGTCGGAGAGAGGCGGCTCTGTTGCAGCGGGTTTGGCAGCGGCTTTGATCCCGATGAGTTTTCCAGGAGGCCCGGGTGAATGGGATGTTTGTCTCCCGGTTCTTCACAGTTTATCCAGCGAGGTTTATTCTCAGGGAGTGGCCAGGGCTCGCGCTGCCTGAGCCAGCTCTGAGGGATGCAGTTCCCGAAGACAAAATAAATCCACGGCTTGAACACCGTCCGAGCGCACCGCGGCACCGCTGGACTCCACCCAGGGCAGAATTTTCCTTCGCTTTGGGGCTTTATTGCAAATCTACGATAAAGCCGGGATTTGTCAGACAATTAGCTTCAATTCCAGTACCAAAAAAAAAAAAAAAAAAAAAAAAAAACAAAAAAAAAAAAACCACCCAAGCCCTGAGCTGATCTCCAGGGAGCTGTACAGACGCTGATTTAATGAACCCCGGCTCCGGAGCCCGGTGAATGGCATTTATTCTTTGCAGGGCGGGTGCTGCCGGTGCCAACTTTTGGGGTGCACATGTGGCTTGGCACGAGGGGCTGGTGCCTTTGGTGGAGAGGGGGAAAAATCAACACCGAGAGTCCCCGGCCCATCAGTGATGAGGCCTCCTGCCCCCGCAGAGCGGCACCCCCCGCTCGGTGGCTGGGGCGTGGGGAAAGCCCTCAGCCCTTGGAGCGTTTCCAGCAGCGGCGATGTTTGCCCCCATAGAGCTGACGTCTCTGAGAGGGGTCTCCCTGGGTGGAAGCCCAAACCTGAGCGCTCCTCTGGTTCAGTATGCCGACCATATAATAAAATAAATAAATAAATACAGGCAGCCTGAGCCTGGAAGCTACAAACTTTGCCTCTCCATCATTTTCTTGGACCGGTGAGGGGCAGCTGAAGGGGCATTTGTCACCACCCTGCTGTCCCCAATGTGGGGACCCGTCCCGGAGAATGCAGGAGCACTCTTAGGGACTCGGCTCCTGCTTCCTGCTGGCTGGGGCGACGATGCTTTATATAGCAGCGAAATAAACTTTATCTGATGTTCAAAACAAAATCTGGAGTTCATTAGAGGAGAAATCCGCAGATTGGGAACCAGGCACTTCTGAGGGACTGCACAAAGGCACTTCGTGTGGGTGTTAGCTGAGACTTCTCCGTGGCCCGAATTATTAGAGGCTCCAGATGTGCTCGCAGGCTCCTCCGCCTGAGCGCAAGCTGGGCTCCGCGCGGCGCCTCGCCACCGCGCTTACAGCCAGGGCTCACGGAGCCTGGGGGCCGTCAGCAGCGCCCGGGCACGCTTCCCACCAGGAGCGAAGGCCCTTGAATATTTTACGGGGCTCGGGGCAGGATGCCATCACCCCATCCTTGGGCTGTCCCATCTGCTGGGGGCAGCCGCGGGGTCGCCGCACGCGTGGCGATGCTCACACAAGGAGGGCTGAGCGCGTCCCGGCGCTGCCAGCAGGTTAAGTTACGAGCGACGCAGCGATGCCGGAAAAGAGCTTCTGGGGAGCGCGGCCCCGCCAGATTCGTCCAAACACAACACATGTGACGGATTAAAAATAAAAACGCCATTAAATGCTTCCAGGATGTGAAATTTAACAAAAGGACCGTTGTGCGCGCAGCGGAGGGGAAACGCCGGAGCGGGGAGCACGCGTAGCCAGGCGTTTTTGGAAGGACCACCTCGTTTCTGGAAGGACCACCTCGGATTCCTCCCACCCCGCGGCTTTTGGCCGGCACAGGCGGCTTTCGGCTGGTGTCAAAAACGGGAAATCAGCTTTCTATCGATTGCCGCTTCCCTGAATGTCTTCTCGCAAGCGCTCATTAAATTTTCATTCAATTACACCGGGCCGCGTGGTGTTGGTTGCTTCTTCGCCCCCATCCTTTTCAGCGGGAATGCGTGCTGATGGCCGCGTCCCATCCCGCTGATTTCATCCTAATAACAGAGGAGGGGAGGGAAGGAAGGGAAGGAAGGGAAGGAAGGGAAGGAAGGGAAGGAAGGGAAGGCTGCCGAGCGGGATGTCTGCTGCTGGAAGGACCCTTCTGGACGTGCCCGTGGTGGGAGCTCTCTGCGTGCCATTAGCGCTCCCCGTGTCAGAGCTGGTGGTACCAGCCAGAGGAAAACGGCGTCATTAAGCAGGACACTCGCAGGCTAGAAGGGGAGGCACATTTGTATCCTGACAGGGGATTAGCCAGGCAGCTATAATAATAGCAGGGGTAATAATAATAATAATAAATCATGATCGCTTGGCATTTCTGTCTGGAGTGGGACCCAAGGGTGTGAGGCAGCTCTGGTGGAGTTGAAGGCAGACAGGAGGGTCGGCGGGAGGGGAGAGCTTGTATGGTGGCTGGGGGCGGGTCCCGGCCTCAGTTTCCCCACCTGGAAGGCCAGCAGTGATGCTGGGGCCCTCAGCAGGCTTCTCCATGCAGACCCAGAGGAACAGGTGTCGTAGGGCTTGTGACAGCAGCTCCCACATCTGCGACGCTTGCAAAGCTCGGGTTTTGTCTCCAGCCTTGCAGCCGACTGCAGCGCACACCGGGGGCACCTGGCCGGAGCAATGAGAACTGGTGCCATGCATGCTGTGGGAAAATGGATAATGCAGGGTAATGAAGGTGCCACTTTTGCTTTCCTTACACCAGAGCATCTCCACCCGCACAGAAACAGGCATTACGCCCCTACCCTGGGATTTAGCAGGAGGCATGCTGTGGCGTTTTAAAGCCAAAAGAGCAAATTCCACGCAACCCCTCAAGACAAGGCTGCTTTTTCGCCCTGTGATGCTGCAGCCCCCAGCAAAAACGTGCCCTGGAGAGGAGGGAAGGGGCAAAGGGAGGAATTCAGCCCAGGCTCAACGTGAGCAAGCTTGTTAGCAGGGCTAAGAGCTCTTTTCCTGAGTGCTTGCGGTCAGCTCCATTACCGCTCCACGCCGCGCTCTGCACCTTCGCGAAGACGCGTGCCTTAATGCGAAATTGTAGCTGTCTTCCGTAATGCAATTATTCTGCAATAATCTTGAAATGGAATATAATTAGGAAGTGTTGGGGGGGAGAAGGGGGGGCGAAGGGGGGGTGATTACAGGGGGGGGCCGCACTGCTCAGGATGTTGCGGTGGGGCTGGATGCGGCCCCAGCCAGAGCCTGTGCTCTGCCCCCAGTGCCGGCTGACGTTTTCACCTTTAAAATGAGTAAATAGGAGGATTTTTTAAATTATTTTTCCCCTTTTTCCTTTTATCTTGAAAAATAATTAGGCTGAGAAGTGCTTAGGAAGAGCTCGCAAGCTCTCAATAGCTGTTTTTGCCCCGTTTTGCTGGGCGAGCGCTGCGGCTGGGCTCGCTGCATCCCTCCCTGCCTGCCCGTGGCCATGCTGGGGGTTCACCCATTTCTGGGAACTCTCGGCCGTGGGAAAAAATAAATAAATTAGCCGTGCTCTGAGTGACTCACGAGGGAGATAATTGGACACGGCGCTTAGTTTCCTTCCTACTGATGGCTAACAAAGCCTTCGTCTGCCCTGCCTGGAGATGCTGAGGCTTTCTCTGTTCCCTCGGTGCTGGCTGTTCCCCTCCTGGGATGTGCTCCTGACACTGCAACAGCTCCAAAATCCCCTCCAGGGGCAAGAGCTGTGCTCTGCTCTGCTTGGAAGAGCTTAGATCCAGCTCATTTGGGTCATTTTCTGCAGGAACAAGGCCAAACCCCCCCAAAAACTTTACAAGTATCCAGGAGCATCTATGCGCCGCCCCCACTGGGGCTCTCCAGCGGCTGCCCCCAGCGCCAAGCCACCGCTACAAACCCTCTGCTGAATCAGACCTAACCCAGGCCTGTAAATTCCTTTAGAGCGAGCCGGGCTCGTTAATGCAGCTCAATTAATACATCTTGCCCTTCTGGCCAGCGGTGTTGGGTTTCCCCTCCCTTCTCCATCCATTTATTGTGTTTAAGCATATATCCTGCTCAAACGAAGGGCACAGGACCCCACCACCTTGGTTTTGCAGGATGAGCCCCTCCCCGTGCAGCTGCTGGGGCACACTGTGGCTCCAGCACCCATCAAATCTCCTTTGCCAGGGCGGGATGAGGTGAAAACAAGAAATCCCCATCCCACCCCCCCTTTGCCGACAGCCTGTGATGGAGAACACCTCGGTCAGAGAGCTGGGAGCTTTTAATAGAAAACCCCAAGTTTAAATTGGCACGGCAGCAGCCAGAGCAGTGCTTAAAGCCACGCTGCGCCGACCATTTATTTAACGGAGGAAAAAAATAATAATAATAATAATAAAACACAATGAAAATATTGTACATGCAGAACAGAGCGGGGCTGCTCCAGCAAGGCTTCCCATCTCCATTTGCAGAGACCGCGGCGACACCGCTCCTGGGCTCGGAGGAAGCATCACATTTAATGCTTAAATTGAATTTTGGGGGTGTTGGGGTGCAGGGAGCTGGTTCAGCAGCGATCTCCTATGGAAAAAAAAAAAGTGAGGGGCACAACATGGGGAAAGGGGGAATTGCATCAGTGCTTCGCCAGCACCAGGTCTCCTTGCTGATGGGAACGCGGATGCCGTGGGCCTGCCCTACCCGCTCCCTGCTGCGTGGAAGGAGCCTTCAAAGGGATTATTATTATTTATTTTTTTTTGGAAAACGGGCTGTAATTACCTGGGTAGGGTCAGGATTATTTCCTACCCTCCCCTGCGGTCCTGCTCGGAGGTCTCCATCCCAAATATTTACCATCCAGCCACTTTTCTGGTAATGAATTCCTCTGGAAATCTCCCCTGTAATTTGTGGCAGGCAAACCTTGTTTGAGTTTGAGGATTTCGCGCATTTTTGTCACACCGTTTTTGGGGGGGGGGGGGGGGATGGTGAGGGGGGGACACGGTCACTTTGTGTGGTCTGGCCACCTTCAAGCATGGGGCCAGAGCCACCACTGAGGGACTGTCCCCGCTGCTGTCCCCTCCTGCTGCCATCAGACCCAAGGTTGTCTATTAGTTTTAGTTTTTTGGTTTTTTTTTTTTTTTTTTTTTCCATTTTGAATGGTTTGTGGGCGTATAATGGAAGGTGGATTCTTGAGGATTTTGTGCTCTTGCCAGCGTGAATTATTTATTCGTCTGGGCTTTTTTTTTAATTTTATTTTTTATTTTTGGTAATTTCAGGGGGATTTTATTTTAGGCAAAAGTACAGTCAGGGGCTGGCTGTGCCCGCCGCCAGCGTTGCTCCTCAAAACGATGGCCAGCCACAAGCTGCAACCCCCTAGGACCCCCAGAGGGGACACCCCAGCCTTGTGGGGGATCCGAGGGGCACCGAGGGGTGCTCATCCTTGGGCTTGGGCACCCAGAGCAGCGGCTGCCCTTCCTTCACCGGTGCTCCCGATGCCGAAGCGGCGTGCGTGGCTCTGGGCCGGGGTGACTGCAGGCGCGTACCGTGGCCCTGCCAAGACACCCCGGGGAGAGCAAAAGCTGCTTGCTGTGGGGATATTTCCACAAAATACGTGTTATAAATCCTCTGTGTGTTACAAATCCTGGGGGTGTTATAAATTTTGGGGGTGTTACAAGTCCTGGGGGTGTTATAAATACAACACCGGGGGTAAGGCCTGGCAGGAGGCCGAGCACCAGCCCGGGGACGCCACACTCAGCGCAGCCACCTCGTGCCTCGCCCTGTGGCCGCCACCTCCTGCTGGCCCCTTTTTGAGGCCAGAAACCACCATTTTGGCTGCACGAGCACTTTTCTGCCTCCACCAAGCACGTCCGCGGCGCTCACAGCTTCCCCACTGAGCGCTGGCGCCGTGGGGAGGTTGGTGCGGGCCTCGAGACAACGTTGGCGGTGAGAGCCTCAAAACCGGCTGGAGGAAGCCCGGCAGAAACCCCACCGGGGAAGGGGAAGGCCCGCAGCGAGGGCAGGCTGGTGGGGAAGCCGTAAATATACGGGGCCGGACGCCGCCCGTGGGTCAACTCCCTTGGGGACACCTTCCTCGGGCCTTCACTGTGTGCCCTCCGTGTCATGGCCTCGGAGGCCATGCTCACGGCCGGGCCGCAGTGCGCCGGCCATGGGGAAACAGCTCTCGTGGCACAGAGTGAGCAACACTGAGAGAAACCGGGAATTAAAAACTGATTAGTGAGAACAACAATAGTAAAGTGGGTGTACTAAGGAATTAGGTAATGAAATGAGAATAGGGAAAAAGAAAATGATAGGAGTGCTAAAAGAAAAATAGCAACACGAGATAATAAAACCACTAAAAAAAAAAAACAAATAATATTAATATTAATATTAAAATAAATGTTAAAATAAAATATATATTAAAGAAAATATCAATATTGGAATAACATGAAATAATATAAAAAAAAACAGTAAAATAGGAATATTAAAACAAAAATATAGTAAGATAGTAATAATAAACCAAAAATAATAGCAAAATAGTTTAAATAAATCAAAAATCCTAAAAATAAAAACAATAAGAATGAAAATAGTAAAAATTAAAATAAAAATACTAAAATGAGAATGCTAAAAAGAATGCTAAAAGAAAAATACTTTAAAATACTAAATAATAATAATAATAATAGTAAACCAAAAATATTAAAAGTAAAAATAATAAAAATGAAAATAATAATAATAAAAATGCTAAAATGAAAATACTGAAAAGAAAAAAGTACTTTAAAAATACTAAAAAGAAGAAAAAAATAATAAAGTAAAAAGAATAAACCAGAAATACTAAAAATAAAAATACCAAAATAATAATAATAATAATAAAAATAACAATCCTGAAACGAGAATGCCGACAATAAAACACTCAGGACAAGCTGCTTTGGCAGAGCCGCCCCAGCCGGCGGGACACCCGCACACACCGAGCCCGGGGGGGGCCGCCCGGGTCCCCCCCAGCCCCGCGCCCTCCCCGGCCCCGCCGCGCCCCCTGGCGGCCGCTGCGCTCCCGAGGCCGCGGGAGCCGGGAGCGCTTTGGGCCAAAAGAGCCCCGAATGTTAAATATACAAAATATCGAGGTACGTCTGACATCAAATGCCCAGAATATGTAAAATGCAAGACGTGCACAACACACAGAGAATGCACAAAATACACAGAATACATGAAATACACAGCATACACAGAATACACAGAATCACCCAAATTTCACAAATTACACAAAATACCCCTTACAAGCCCCTCAGGATGCACACTGAGGTGGTGCCCCCCCACCAAGGCGCCCTCTCCCAGCCGCTGGGCTTCCCTCCTGTGCCCTGGCTCAATTCAATGCCTTCTGGCCCCCGAGGCTGGTACACAAAGCGCCGTTTTCTGTTCGGTCCCACAGCATTTCAAAGCTATTTAATGTCTGGGCTACTCCCTGCTGAGTTTTAAGTAATTTTTCCAGCACTGGAATTTTTTTTTTCTTCTTCTTCTTCTTTTTTTAAGGGTTTATTTTCCAGAGAAGGCAGGAGGCTCGGAGGCGGGTGGGGAGCAGCTCGGTCTGGACCCCGTGCCACACGCATCACCCTGAGCCCCATCCATCCACACTCTCATGCATCCAAAACCTCACTGGGGTGCATTGTGCTGTCCCTAAACCCTTCATGGTCTCATGTTGGGGCACGGGAGCATCTGGGTGACCATGACCAGAAGGGGAAATGATGTTGGTGAGCCACCAAAGGACCTGGAGAAGCCACCGGAGCCCCTGGTGCTGCAGGGAAGAGGGCACACACATGGGGCAGCATCAGGGAGAAAGACCCAAAGGACCACCAGCAAGTGTGCGTTGATGTACCAGCCCCGGCCGTGAAGCCCAGGGAAAGCCCTTGGAGGTGATTTGGGTTTTTTCCTGGTGCCAGCCCCCAGGAGGTGGCGGGGAAGTAGCAGGGATGCGACGCAAAGCTGGGAAATTACACAGTTAACGGAGCCTCTCTAATGAGAAAACGAGCCAGACGTCATATGGTGTTGATTTAGCACTCGGCTCTGAAGAATAGGGAGAAGGGAGGAAAACGAAGCCAAGCAAACCTCAAACCCCCGCGAGTTTATAAAGGAGCTTTGTGCAAACACGCTGCCTTCGTCTGCAGGAGCAAGCAGCGCTCCTCCCAGTGCGCGCTCCGGGCTGTAATTAATCTTGTTTCGGCTAAACAACGTCCCCGGCTCTGCTAAGAGCCTCCTCCACCAGAGGGAAGGAGGCTGGCAGAGGAAGAGGAGGAGGGCACGGCTTAGGGGGGGCATCAGCTTCTCCCCATGAGGGGGGAAAGCGGTCTCAGAGCCCCGTGGGGCGATGCCGACGTTGGGCACCGTGCCGTGAGCTACAGCCCCCGCTTGGTTCTGCTCCATGGAGCCCTGGAGGCTTGGTCAGTGGACGGGATGCCCCATATAACATATCTAATAATACCTATTACTCTGGTAATGTCCAAAAAATCTCCCTGGGAGATGTATTTGTTTATATATATATATTTTTACATCAGTTACACAGCTGTGCTGTGCCTCTCATCCACCAGCTCTTCCCTCGGATGTGTGCTGTCCCCCAGCTCCTGCTCCTTCTCCTCCCACGCTCTGTCCCCACCGTGTGCAGCCCCATCCTGGGGGGATTTCATCTTTAATGAATGAATTTACATCCCAGCAGCAACGGGGGAACCAGCGAGCCACGGGTTCTGGCTGGCTCCAGGCAGCTCCTCCTGCGAGATGCTGAAGATGGCAGTGTGCACTGGCAAACCGGCCCCGCCGGCCCTAAACCTGCAAAAAATAAACCTCAGGAATTTATGTATTTGTCTTGCTATGAGCCAGGGTAAGAAATAAACCCAAACTTAGGAACGCTGCAAAGATCATACGTAGAATTGTGGAACTGAAGTTGGAAATGGACCTTCAAAATCATCAAGTCCAGCCATCAACCTGACCTAACGAGTCCCATCACCGAACCTCCTCTGGTGCCTGGAGCTCGTGTCCATGCTCACCAGGGTGTTTTGGGGTTTGCTCCATGCCCCAAATATTTTATTCACCCAGATCCCAGAGGCTCTGCTGGTGGTGGCCAGCTCCCGTCACCCCAACTGCTCCATCCCTCGCCCAAGCGCAGTGACACGGATGGGGAGGTTTCCCCAAACTGGGACCTGGGACAGGTCCATGAATCAGGGAGCTGCCAGAGCTGCTCATACAGCTTTGAACCCCCAGAGATGAGAAATCAGCCTACAGAAACACCCCCCCAAAGTACGACCCTGCAAAGAGGGGCTTGGGGAATGCTTCAAACGCTCCCAGTGATTGTGCAGCGCACAATGAGGGAGAAAGGGAGGAAACCGGACTCAATAAACTGGAAGCAAATAATGGGTTTCCTGCGAAGGGAAGGGCTGCAGCGGGACGTGGTGGGACATGGCCCCAGTGGGTGCGGGGCAGGATTTAGCTGGAAGATGCACCTGAGCTGCCCCAAGGAGCTTTCTTCCCGTAGGGGTAAAAGAAACACAAAGCAGATGATGATTTCCCCCAACTTAGGGGATTGGGATGGGATGGGATGGGATGGGATGGGATGGGATGGGATGGGATG